>NW_015505845.1:277040-327179 GCF_001515645.1 Sinocyclocheilus grahami
GTGACACTGAAGACTGGAGTAATGATGCTGAAAATACAGCTTTGATCACAGCAATAAATTACATTTTTAAATATATTCAAATAGAAAAGAGGTATTTTAAACTGTAATACTATTTCAGAATATTACTGTAAGAGACTTCTTACAAACAATATAAAAAAATCTTACCGGCCCCAAAAATAGTATATTATATGTGGTGGAATCCAGCTCATGATCTCTTATTCAAACACACACAGATCCAAGATCAGTCTCCAAAACCTCTATTTCTCCTCACCTGTGAGGGTCATTCACCTCCACAGCAAACTTCTTCTCTCTGAAGTACAAGTTCTCCAACTGCTTCCACTGGAAGAGCTAAATCAGGAAAAACAACATGTGAGAGAGAGTTTCACGGGCTGATCTCTAGAGCTCACAGTGAGTCCAGGAGCTTCACCGACTACACCTCACTGCAAAATGACTCCGTACACGTCAACCTGGCAACCGCTGCAGTACTGCATGTAACCACAACAATCCTCAAATTATATTGCCGTATGATTATTAAAAATACATTAATATTCAAGCTGATTCAATCCTATTGAGTATGCATTCACCGTCATACAAAAGTTTGGGGTTTGTACGATTTTTAAGGTTTTTGAAAGAAGCTCAACAAGGCTGCATTTATTTGATAAAAAAAAATACAGTAAAATACAGAAATATTATTACAATTTAAAATAGATGTTTCCTATTTGGATATATTTTAAAATGTAATTTATTCCTGTGGTCAAAGCTGAATTTTCAGCATCATTACTCCAGTCTTCAGTGTCACGTGATCCTTCAGAAGTCATGTAATATGCTGATTTGATGGTTTCAAGAATGTTTCTGAATATTATCAATGTTTATAAACAGTTTAATATTTTTTTGGGAAACTGTTATACATTTTTCAGGAGTCATTGATGAATAGCATTTTGTAAAATAGAAACCATTACAGCGTAAAAGTCTTTACTGTCACGTTTGATCAAATGCATCCTTGCTGAATAAAAAAGTATACTTTTCTTTTTCTTTTTTAATCTCTGACCCCAAACCTTTGAAAGGTACTTTTTTCATTTAGACATTTGATAGTAACCCTACATTTTTATGGTCATTCTACCATTCTAAAAGTAGTAGGTATAAGGTTGCTGAAGAAAAACAAATTCTACCAATATATATAACCCATATAACATACAGTATAAACACTTTCTCCTTCACGGTTTTACACCATCACAACATTTCAGCAGAGGCGTCTGCAGGTTACCGACAAGAACAAACTCTGAAGACTTCACATGTGAAACTGAATTATCCAGCTTTTAGAGCCTCTTACCGGTGGTTCAGGAGGTTAAACGATGTTAATCAAATCCTGTTTTGATCAAATGCATCCTTGCTGAATAAAAAAGTATACTTTTCTTTTTTTTTTTTAATCTCTGACCCCAAACCTTTGAAAGGTACTTTTTTCATTTAGACATTTGATAGTAACCCTACATTTTTATGGTCATTCTACCATTCTAAAAGTAGTAGGTATAAGGTTGCTGAAGAAAAACAAATTCTACCAATATATATAACCCATATAACATACAGTATAAACACTTTCTCCTTCACGGTTTTACACCATCACAACATTTCAGCAGAGGCGTCTGCAGGTTACCGACAAGAACAAACTCTGAAGACTTCACATGTGAAACTGAATTATCCAGCTTTTAGAGCCTCTTACCGGTGGTTCAGGAGGTTAAACGATGTTAATCAAATCCTGAGCTTCTTCATTATGTTACCGTCTACTCTGCTGAAGCCGTCTTTACTTGCGGTTCCTGACTTGTCTCATCAGGTTTCCTACAGGAGCTCAGGCACGCAGTCTTGGCCCAGCCTTGCTGCTCATGACATCAGTCAGATACCAGAGCAGCTCCACACAGGACTCGCGCATAGCAGGCTCTCCTCCCTGCTGTGAAACTCAGCTAAAGCCCAGGGTGGATCACTCTTACTCAGGCTGGGTCACTGCTCCACCTGTTCTAGCCCAGCCGGAGAATCCTAAACCAGTTGTTCAGTTCATAATCGCAAGTGTGTGATGTGTTATATAATTCTGTGAATTATCAGTGCCATCATCTCTCTACGATGATTTTAGGGCTCTATAAGTTTCGTGATGCACAAAACGCACACAGAACCACAGAATCCAGTCATAAAAATGGAGCTTACTGTCTTCAGCCACTGCATTCCCACTATATAACAACCATGAACACACAAACTTCATCTCCAGAGCTGCTCTGTGAGTCACTTCTTAAAGGGTTAGTTCACCCAAAAATGAAAATTAGGCTGCGTTTTACTCACCCCAGAGGCATCCTAGGTGTATATGACTTTCTTCTTTCAGTCGAATCCAGTTGGAGTTATATTAAAAATTGTCTTTGATCTTTCAAGCTGTTTAATGGCACTCAGCAGGTGTTGCATTGCATCAGTCCAAAAGACCTGAAATAAAAAGCGCCCTTCCATAAAAAAAGTGTCTCACACGGCTCCGGGGGGTGAACAAAGGCCTCCTGTAGCGAATCGATGCGTTTTTGTAAGAAAAATATCCATATTCAAAACGTAAAAATCCATTTAATCTAGCTTGTGCCAGCAGTTGTACACAGAAGCAGCTCCGCGCATGCACAAAGCTGAACTCATACGTCATGCTCCCGGAGCTGCTTCCTGCGTACAACACTGAGCGCAAGCTACATTAAAGTGATTACTACGTTTTGAATATGGATATTTTTCTTACAAAAACGCATCGATTTGCTACAGGAGGCCTTTGTTCTCCCCCCGGAGCCGTGTGAGACACTTTTTTTTAATGGAAGGGCGCTTTTTATTTCAGGTCTTTTGGACTGATGCATGCAACACCCGCTGAGTGCCATTAAACAGCTTGAAAGATCAAAGACAATTTTTAATATAACTCCGACTGGATTCATCTGAAAGAAGAAAGTCAAGTACACCTAGGATGCCTCGGGGGTGAGTAAAACGCAGCCTAATTTTCATTTTTGGGTGAACTAACCCTTTAAGCATTTTACTATTTTACTGGAGGAATAACTACTGATAGATACACACTGAAACTCAAAGGTGTTCACGGCAGGGTTGCCAGGTCTGCGAAACTAAACCAGCCCAGCTGTCAATCAATACTAACCGAATCATGTTTGTTTGTTTTTTCGGCTGTCCCCTTCTTCGAAATAATGCTTTAACCCGCAGACTAAAAAACAACAGTGTAAAAGTCACTAAATTCTGGCAACGCTGCTTCCCAGCATCCAGTCAAAATTTAAGTTTGGTTTAACTTGAAGAAATTATGACCGTAATATATTGCTGTTGTACAGTAGAGTGTACTTCTCAATGATATACTAACACTAATAAAATAATTATTGAAACCTTATTTTTTAAGGAATAATCACACACTTTTTCTTTTCATTTTAACAGTAAACTTGTTGTACAGCTTTGTTTGCCCAAAGAGAAAGGGGTTGTTTATTTTTATTTGATTAAAAGATTAATTCAATTGTTAACATTTTATGACTTCATTTGATTACCAGAAAAAATTAAATACACAACACAGAATTTCGGAAGAATTAGGACCATATAGAGTGGGGGAACCATGACGTCAGAAACCGGAAGAATAATTTGCAGCGGGTTCCTTCGAGATTTTCCAATGGGGTTAAATAATAAAGTAAATGGAGTAAAATAAAGCCTGTGGTAAACATAACTTGACGATACTTTTACGTTTTGTTCTACAACGTAAATTACACACATCCATACCCAAAAAATTTTTTTGAAGCAGTTATGTTCATTTTTGAAAACGCATTGTAACATATTTTGAATACGTTATGTTTACCACAGGCTTTATTTTACTCATAAATTGAAAAACCCCATTATAAAACCCCATAGGAAAATCTCGAAGGAACCCGCGGCGAATTACTCTTCCGGATTATTATGATGTTTTATATTAATTCTATTGATTAGATGAGCTTTTTGATTATTAAAATTAAATAAAACCATTCAAATGGAATCCAGAAAAAAATGTAAATAAAACATTGAATTTTGTAAAAAAAAAAAATTATAGGGTGCTAAAACCAATTTAGCACACTTTAAACCATTATTAAATTGTTGTTATAAAACGGAGAGTTCCGGTGCTTGATTCTGATTGGTTGAGCCGCGTTCAAAGCTGTTGTAAATTACTCTACAAACACACACCTTTGTTTCTTTCTGTGTGTTCTCGGCAACCACTTTGTTGGAACCACAACCGTTTCTGAGGAACTGCATTGTTTGGTGGAAGAATACTGTTTTTTTAATATCATTACACTATATTTGCTCTGTTTTATTTTGTGAAACCTAACTACATTAACCTAACGGTTAATGGAATAACCGTTTTATAAAAGCAATAAGCCCCCTGAAGCCGTGGTTTACAGTGAATTTATAACAGCTAAGGGGGCTTTAGGCACTCCCCTTCGCATCGTGCCTATCAACGCCCCTTAGCTGTTATAAAGTCACTGTAAACCACGGATTCTTGGAGCTTATTGCTTTATTCAATTTATATTTAATATATCAATTACTCACAACACACACTGGTACAACAGTTGTTTTTACTTCCCTTGCATTTCCTCAGCACACTCTTTTTTACGTAACACATGCAGACTATATGTGTTGAATGTTACACCTCATTTCTATATCATCATAGCCTAAAGTACAGATAAACTATGAAAGCAAGTGCTGACAAGCTGTGAGCCTCATCTGGGGAAATCAAAGCCTCTTTCACAGGATATACTGAGCTCTGTACAATGACTCATGATTCTGTTTATATAACAAATATTCCTCCACTGCCCAGAAACTGGAAAACACAACATACCTTTCGAGGTTTTACTTTATCTTGCTGGTCATACTGTCCTATGCCTTTATAGCTGATGCCCAGCCACCATGGAAGTCCTTGTTTATCCTGCCAGACAAGACCTTTCCATTAGTTGCACATCAACAGCTTTAAAGACTGGTACTACCTTTTATTAGTGAATATATAAATGTGCCAACACTTTATTGTATGGTGACGTAGTTACACATAGTACCGTGTAATGTGTACTTACTATAGTAATAACAGTAAAGTATGCATAATTACAAGCAACAAACCCTAAACCTAATTCCATCGTTAATTACTATTACTCAATACTTATTTATGTAATTACACTGTAACAAGTTAACAACATCACCTTAAGATAAAATGTAACCTGAAATATGGATTAAGCCACAGCACAAAAAAATATGTATGATCCTTTAACAGAAATTAGTTGGGGCAAAATGCCACCAAAAGTGACAAAAAATATTACAAAATGACTAAAATGGTTATAAAAAATGCCCTCATTAATGGTAAATATTTGCTGTGGTAACATACAAAAAAAATTATAATTTCACATGCAATCTTCAAATTAATGTACAAACAACAAATACAGTATTTTTTTCAGTACACAGTATATAATATATCTTTTTTATGACTGAAGGCGAGTATCACTGATGCCAATACTACTGAAGTCTCCATGAAATAGATTTTTTCCCACTAATATTTAACCATTGACTATAGCCATTCAACATTACAGTATAAATGAGAGCTATCAATTTGAACATTTATTATACTTCAAAAAAAGAATAACATTTAATTGAACTTAAAACAATCTTCACATAAACCCATTATAATAAATGTCATATTTAGCTACCTGTGCCCTTCAGCAAGTAGGAAATATGCAGACATTGAATAAAGTTATCAAACACTAAATTCTAAACTAAATATAAGTTAAGCTAAAAAAGTGATTGATTTCGTTTTTTTGTTGTTCTTTTATTAACAAACATCACAGCAGCTGGATTTTTAGGTTTTTTGGCTGCTATTATTTTAAGAGCTGCCACTGCTGAACATAACGCGGATCTGATACGCATCGTATTTTCTCACATTCTTTTATATATAATTGCGCAATTGCATAGATACAGAAGCAGCAGTTGTGAGTGGGGTTGCCAACCCTAGTTCCACCATCTGCATTAAATATTTGTAACCGCGATAATTTTGATATTATATTATATTATATTAATAAGTTAAATTGTGACACATAAAGGGGTACGGCAACTGGTCCGATACACTATGGATTGTTTTTACCTTCACTTCATAATAATGCACTCCGTATGTGGGCAGTGACTCCACCAGGGTCAAATACCTGAAACAGATGTAATGATCAGTTACACATTGGCTTAACATTGATGTTTAACAGCATCTTAAGTATCCATCAGCACACATCAGTCCTGAGGCGAGGGCGTGAAGGATTTACGCAGCCAATCATAAATCAGGTCTCCCCTGATGGCCCGCCCCCCTGAGGCTAATCATTGTTTTTCCGATACTCACTGCACAATGGCCTGTCCTCTGGAGAGCCCTTTCAACAGCTTGTAGTGCTCAATCACACGCTCCTCGCTGCAAAAGAGAAGGATGATGAAACCCGCTCCACAGAGGATATATTTCCCCAGCCTGCCTCAAAGCTCAGCGCGTCAGCATAAAGACAGCAGAGCACGGACCATCAGCCATAAAGCTCTCATAAAGGGCTATAAATGCAGCTTCAGCACCACTGACTCATTGGCTCTCAATGTAAATCTCACTTTCACAGGTGTTTTCTATTCGAATAGTTGTATGAAAACATGTGTTACCAGTATGCCAGAGACGGATGCTCCTTCAGGACTTTAGTGGGCAGCGCTGGAAGCTTCTTTAGATCTGCTCTGGTGTTTTCATCACTAAAATCAACACAAATACACTTCAACATGCAGCCAACATTTTTACAGTAGCATAATGATTCATGTTACATGATCGCATTATCACGTTAACCACATTATCACATTATGTACTGTAACGTATACGGAATCATAATTGGACAAGTAATAGGGTGTAACGGCTTTCATTTTTTTTTCCCAAAATGATTAATTAGAAAATAAACAAAAACATTTGCATATGGATATATTTCGTTTACCTAAAAATGTTAGCAGAGCTAAAGTTTGCTATAGCTAAGTGAAAAACAGCTTAAATTTAATTTAATGAAATCATGTGACTTGAGAAGACTTCGATATAGCACACAAATCACAACTTTTATGGTGCTTTATAGTCCTTTAGATAGATTGAAATTCAGAATCAGACTGCTTTTTCTCAGTTTGTAAAACAGCAGCTTGAACATGCCACTAAATAATAATTCGACGGGGGGCAAAAAAGTTTGGAAAGATGTGATAAAGATGTTATTACATGACTCTAATCTCATGCTGACCTTGTTTCTCAATTAACAACCCTTAATGTCTTTTGCGAGTCACTGTACTTCCTGACAGAGAGAGATTTACTTTAATGGTAATTTTACTCTCTTCAGAAAACGACCAATTCATTTCAAGATTAATTATATATGTACAAGTGTGTGTGTGTGTGTGTGTGTGTGTGTGTGTGTGCGTGTGTGTGTGTGTTATATATGTGACCCTGGACCACAAAACTAGTCTTAAGTCGCTTGGGTATATTTTTAGCAATAGCCAAAAAAACATTGTATGGGTCAAAATGATCGATTTTTCTTTTATGCCAAAAATCATTAGGATATTAAGTAAAGATCATGTACCATGAAGATATTTTGTAAATTTCCTACCGTTAATATAGCAAAACTTAATTTTTGATTAGTAATAGGGCTGCACGATTAATCGAATGTGATTGTCATGCACATTTTGTTAAAAAAGCCGGTTCTGTAATCAGCAGGAAATCATCATCACGTGCTTTCAGATGGAGCAGCATTTACTACACAGAGCCGTAGTTCACTGACAAGTTACGCAAAGAAATCGCAGACGATTTTATTGCGCGATTATGAAATCGAAGAAATCGTTCGCGATAATGAGAGCTGTTTGCATAGCTTCTCAGTGAACTATTTAAGCAGTGATAAAGGCATTGCATTATAAATATACTATATTTTTATGAAAATTATAATAATAAGAACTCAGATAAACCGTATATTGCCGTAGTCGTGCGTTTATTAGTCACGTTGAATCAATGAAAGCAGTTGAATCTTCTGTTTATTCAGCTGCAGCGTTTTCTTCTGCGAGGCGTATTTGGAGTTTCAGCACGAGAGCGTCCTCTGGCCTTTGGATGGAGATTTACTGCTGATCACAGAACCGTGCTTCACTGAAAGATACGCATGACAATCGCAGCTTCTGTCGAATCGCGATCTCGATTCCATTTCGATTTATCGTGCAGCCCTAATTAGTAGTATGCATTACTAAGAACTTCATTTGGACAACTTTAAAGGTGATTTTCTCAATATTTAGATTTTTTTGCACCCTCAGATTCTAGATTTTCATATAGTTGTATCTTGACCAAACATTGTCCTATCCTAACAAACCATATATCAATGGAAAGAATATTTATTCAGCTTTCATATGATGTATAAATCTCAATTTTGAAAAATTGACCCTTATGACTGGTTTTGTGGTCCAGGGTCACATATATCAGTACACAGACTTCCTACAGTACCTTGACATACCCCTGGGTAAAATCTAAAAAAAAGTTTTATCTCAACACTTGACAGTACAAAATGACACTAAAGTCTTAAAATCTTTTCCAAGTTCACAAACTTTGTGGTAAATAAGTATGGTAAAACACACCTTGTATAGTCTCCTTTAGATTCCTGTAAAACAAAACACTTTCAGTATGTGCATTTAATACATAACACTGACTAAAAAACCAAAGCATCTCATGTCTTAAAGCTCTGATAGTCTTACCTGCAGTGCATGAGCAGCTAATTTAAAAACCAGCTCACTCTCCACCTCAATGTCACCCTGTGCACAAACAAGCAAACCTTCACTTCAACAACTGAATCACTTTGAAATCCGACACTTTGAAATCATACTCATCGTGTCTATTTATTAACGTCATGAGAAAATGTGCCACAGACATTCCTGCCATGGCGTCAATTTGTTTTAGTGAAATGGCTTGGCTCATGAATAATAATTAGGTTATACACAAATAATTTAAATTGATCTTTCACTGTTTTCATCAATAAATAGTCTGTCATGTATATGAAATATTCAGTCAACCAACTGTCCTAATATAACCTTTCATTATAATAAAGCAAAATTGCCACTGTAAACTGGAGACGCATATTTATATGATGTATGCGATTTAATTGTAACAGATTGAAAGTTGCAAATAAGCAAAACAGATTTGAGGGTGTGTTTGATAGATGTGTGTGCACTCTATATTTACGCACAAATTTATGATTTATGTATTTGAATTACATACATAATATCTAACTAATAAACTTAATGTAATGCATATTTTTAGGTCATGCATACTTAAACTATTTGCATCTATTTGATTTTATATAAATTGTCATATTTTCAAAATGGTTTCCTTTAAATTGCTTCGAATCAGCATAAATATTTTACTTTTGAAATCAATTACATTTATTCACGTAAAAAGTATGAACATGGTTATAATACAACTAGCTGTGGAACAAACAATATTCAGTTAAAATGGATGAGACTGAAATAAATTGGATTTATTGATGATGAATTAGGCCTGGGCGATAAAAACGGTATCGATATTTATCGACGGTACTCCTCCTTCGATAACGATATAAAAAATGTTTGATATAGTGCACGATATAGGCACGTGCTATGAGTGACGCAGACAGCACACACAAACACGAACATGAGTGCTGTACCTGCCTGTGACGAGGAGATTGTGAATAAAAAAAATGAATATTAGTCGAATTAAAATAAACATTTGCATTTGAATGCAAAAATAGTACAATCAAATGTTAGGTGTGCGTCAGGGACCATCATCAGTGGAGCACGAGATGCAGTTATAATGATGTAAGTGACGTTGTAGTTTAATGTTTTGTTAGTCTAGCCCACGAGATGCGCCGCTGCTGCGTTATTCATTCAGAATATTAGAGAAATATAGTAGCTCAATGCTTAGAAGATCCTGATTAGGTTCAACCGAAACCAAGCTATTCACACAGAACGCATTTTCTAGATGGACAAATATGACTGCTGCACTCGCGTCTCACACAAGAGATGTAGCCATGCAAAGTTAACAGTTTAAACTTTTAGAAAACACGTCGCGAATTTGTGGAGGTTTATTCCTTTTCACTGCGTCTCATATGTTTTTAAATGCAATCTGTGTGAATGGCGCTTCGGCTCTTTGTATTAAGTAATGCATAAACACGTGATGCTGTTTTGTTCATAATTGTTTATGCAATTTACGAAATTCGTGCGTTTATTAGTCACGTTGAATCAATGAAAGCAGTTGAATCTTCTGTTTATTCAGCTGCAGCGTTTTCTTCTGCGAGGAGTATTTGGAGTTTCAGCGCGAGAGCGTCCTCTGGCCTTTGGATGGAGATTTACTGCTGATCACAGAACCGTGCTTCACTGAAAGATACGCATGACAATCGCAGCTTCTGTCGAATCGCGATCTCGATTCCATTTCGATTTATCGTGCAGCCCTAATTAGTAATATGCATTACTAAGAACTTCATTTGGACAACTTTAAAGGTGATTTTCTCAATATTTAGATTTTTTTGCACCCTCAGATTCTAGATTTTCATATAGTTGTATCTTGACCAAACATTGTCCTATCCTAACAAACCATATATCAATGGAAAGAATATTTATTCAGCTTTCATATGATGTATAAATCTCAATTTTGAAAAATTGACCCTTATGACTGGTTTTGTGGTCCAGGGTCACATATATCAGTACACAGACTTCCTACAGTACCTTGACATACCCCTGGGTAAAATCTAAAAAAAAGTTTTATCTCAACACTTGACAGTACAAAATGACACTAAAGTCTTAAAATCTTTTCCAAGTTCACAAACTTTGTGGTAAATAAGTATGGTAAAACACACCTTGTATAGTCTCCTTTAGATTCCTGTAAAACAAAACACTTTCAGTATGTGCATTTAATACATAACACTGACTAAAAAACCAAAGCATCTCATGTCTTAAAGCTCTGATAGTCTTACCTGCAGTGCATGAGCAGCTAATTTAAAAACCAGCTCACTCTCCACCTCAATGTCACCCTGTGCACAAACAAGCAAACCTTCACTTCAACAACTGAATCACTTTGAAATCCGACACTTTGAAATCATACTCATCGTGTCTATTTATTAACGTCATGAGAAAATGTGCCACAGACATTCCTGCCATGGCGTCAATTTGTTTTAGTGAAATGGCTTGGCTCATGAATAATAATTAGGTTATACACAAATAATTTAAATTGATCTTTCACTGTTTTCATCAATAAATAGTCTGTCATGTATATGAAATATTCAGTCAACCAACTGTCCTAATATAACCTTTCATTATAATAAAGCAAAATTGCCACTGTAAACTGGAGACGCATATTTATATGATGTATGCGATTTAATTGTAACAGATTGAAAGTTGCAAATAAGCAAAACAGATTTGAGGGTGTGTTTGATAGATGTGTGTGCACTCTATATTTACGCACAAATTTATGATTTATGTATTTGAATTACATACATAATATCTAACTAATAAACTTAATGTAATGCATATTTTTAGGTCATGCATACTTAAACTATTTGCATCTATTTGATTTTATATAAATTGTCATATTTTCAAAATGGTTTCCTTTAAATTGCTTCGAATCAGCATAAATATTTTACTTTTGAAATCAATTACATTTATTCACGTAAAAAGTATGAACATGGTTATAATACAACTAGCTGTGGAACAAACAATATTCAGTTAAAATGGATGAGACTGAAATAAATTGGATTTATTGATGATGAATTAGGCCTGGGCGATAAAAACGGTATCGATATTTATCGACGGTACTCCTCCTTCGATAACGATATAAAAAATGTTTGATATAGTGCACGATATAGGCACGTGCTATGAGTGACGCAGACAGCACACACAAACACGAACATGAGTGCTGTACCTGCCTGTGACGAGGAGATTGTGAATAAAAAAAATGAATATTAGTCGAATTAAAATAAACATTTGCATTTGAATGCAAAAATAGTACAATCAAATGTTAGGTGTGCGTCAGGGACCATCATCAGTGGAGCACGAGATGCAGTTATAATGATGTAAGTGACGTTGTAGTTTAATGTTTTGTTAGTCTAGCCCACGAGATGCGCCGCTGCTGCGTTATTCATTCAGAATATTAGAGAAATATAGTAGCTCAATGCTTAGAAGATCCTGATTAGGTTCAACCGAAACCAAGCTATTCACACAGAACGCATTTTCTAGATGGACAAATATGACTGCTGCACTCGCGTCTCACACAAGAGATGTAGCCATGCAAAGTTAACAGTTTAAACTTTTAGAAAACACGTCGCGAATTTGTGGAGGTTTATTCCTTTTCACTGCGTCTCATATGTTTTTAAATGCAATCTGTGTGAATGGCGCTTCGGCTCTTTGTATTAAGTAATGGTATGTATAGTTCAAGTACATAAATCTTAAATTCATAGGAGAAAACATATACCTGCTGTCGCTTCCTGGCACTGACATCTTAACAACTTAACAACCAGCGGCGACAGATTAAAAATAAAAAATTTCAGAGCAAACACAACTTAAATTTTGTCTCTGTATTAGATACAGAGCTTATAAAGTGATTGGGAAAACCCAGGTCATAATGAACAGTGAAAAGATGATGCCCAAAATAATGCTTATGATGGTCTTGATGGTTATGAAGAATCTTGCAAGAATTTCTCTGTTCTTGATTCACAAGCCAATCAGTGACACATTCCCTTCCAATGGCCTTGGGATGCAATAACTCATATTAACTCTCTGAGGTCTGTGGCATCCTAATTGTTTCTAGAGGTGAGAAATGAGACACTGAATCACTTCGGTGGGTAAACAGACACAAATGTACTCACATTATAGATGGCCGACTGAACGATATGAAACATTATATCGTTGATAAATTTTTTAGCTATATTGCCCAGCCCTATGATGAATATAAAAACCTGGTTATTGTGTATTTAAAACACATTCAGTGTGGGACTAGGGTGCCAACTAGGGGTGCTGAGGGGGCTGCAGCACCCCCTGTTTTCACATGGTTGCAAATGCAACGCCAAGTTTGTTCATTTAAATTTATTCAGTTTTAGCATTTAATAATTTATTTGTAATGATCTCTGAAATGTAAATTGTAAGTGGGCTATAATAAACCCATGTTTATCTCTATAAACACGATTAATTTTACTTGTGATGTTTTTTATATGGGATGATTAGCCTAATCCTCATGAACACGTGACGCTAGCGCGTGGTATCAGACATGAACTGTACAGAATGCGAACAAGATTAACTTTAATACAAGGAGATAATGGCGCAAAAGCGAATTTCCGTTTTTTTTAAATGCCCATCCCAGCAAAAACTTTCCAAAATCGGCATCCAAACAACACCAGCACGAGCACCAACGTAAGTGAACCAGCCCCAAACCCCCCCCTCCCCAACACGGACACACACAGCACCCCCAACCGAAAACATCTTCCCACACCCCTGCATTCAGTTTACTTTTCCAGAAATCTGACCGGTTTCATTTATGTATCACTGACAAATACAATCACATTAATATAACACATTAAGTTTATATCAAAGCAATGTAATCTAAATAGATGGAATTTTTTTATATGCAATTCAAATATTTGATTCTATTTAATTTCTATTTCAAATTAGAATATGTTCATTGTAAAAACTGTTCACTAACAAAGTATGAAAATGGTTAAAAAGCAATATTCAGTTAGCTAAAATGAAACAAACTGGATTTATTTATGATAAATATATAAGTATGCTAATTGTGTATTAAAACATATTCAGTTTATTAGTAATATTACAGAAATATTACCCATTTCATTTATGTATGACTGCCTAATATGTATTACATTAAGTTTATTAGTTTGTTTATGTTAAAACTGTTTAATACAAATGAATGGAAATTGTATGTATAGTTCAAGTACATAAATCTTAAATTCATAGGAGAAAACATATACCTGCTGTCGCTTCCTGGCACTGACATCTTAACAACTTAACAACCAGCGGCGACAGATTAAAAATAAAAAATTTCAGAGCAAACACAACTTAAATTTTGTCTCTGTATTAGATACAGAGCTTATAAAGTGATTGGGAAAACCCAGGTCATAATGAACAGTGAAAAGATGATGCCCAAAATAATGCGTATGATGGTCTTGATGGTTATGAAGAATCTTGCAAGAATTTCTCTGTTCTTGATTCACAAGCCAATCAGTGACACATTCCCTTCCAATGGCCTTGGGATGCAATAACTCATATTAACTCTCTGAGGTCTGTGGCATCCTAATTGTTTCTAGAGGTGAGAAATGAGACACTGAATCACTTCGGTGGGTAAACAGACACAAATGTACTCACATTATAGATGGCCGACTTGGCATTCAGAAAGAATAACTCCACAGTCGTGTGCTCCTTCAGAAGTGATACACTCTCAATATAGAACCTGCAAATGACAAATCACAATTTTGTAGAATTAAACAAGGCAAGTCGTAGCCAAAAGACAAAAAAACTTCACTTCAAATCTAAAACAAGGTGTTTCTTTGGAGCAGCAGCAGCAGCACAGTGATTGAGTCCAGCAATGTGCTGCATTCTGTGGTCGCTGTGGTTAGGTGACTTCAGACATCATGAGGCAGAGATCACATACCTCACCAGGAACTGAAGCGCAACAGGCCCGGATTTCTTGGAGAAGTCGTGTTCCAGCACTCTGCGGTCCAGCTGCAGCCATTTGCACTGACCACTGGAAGAGAAAAGGTCATCTGACTGAAATGTGCAAGCCCACATTCTTATTCAACCCAGTAAACGCTCTGCAATTTAACACTAATAGAAGAAAATCAGCCGCACAGAAATGACTTCAGCAGGACTGAGCAGAACTAAGTGAGATTTTGCATTATATTTGTAAAGAAAATGTTTGACTCTAAAAGAGTAAAACTAAATTTGGGAGTAAAACAGAGAGATGCATGGGAATAATAACAGTAACAAAACGTGGCATAGTATTAATATGCTTTTTTAAACATAGTACCTTGACAATACCATGTTTTTACATATGAACAATGGCAGTACTGTAGTATTCTTTGAAGTACTAAATACTGTAAATACTTTTTTTTGTAAGGGAAACGATATATATGAAGTCTACATAAGTTATTTAAAACCATAGTGATGAACAGCGGTATTTAACACATGTATTTTAACACTGACATTTTTATGTATCATATATGGACACTTGTTTCTGCCACTGAATAAAAAATAAAAAAGGTAATTGCGATAAAATAAAAAAAACTCGCAATTGTAAGAAAATATATATTTTTCCTTAGAATTGGACTTAATAACTTGCAGTTGCGAGTTTATATCTGACAATCCTCAGAAAATAAGTCAGAACTGCGAGAAAAAAAAGTCAGAATTGCGTGATATGAACCTCGCAATTGTGAGATAAAAAGTTGCAATTACCTTTTTTATTTTTTTATTCAGTGCAGAAACGGGCTTCCATAATTTTAAGTGTTGTTCAGGGACTTTGAAAAACACTTTGGATTCAATGAATCACCGAATCAATGAATGGCTTCAGTGAATCAATTTTCAGAACTGGCTCATTCAAATAAACCATCTGAACTGACTACAACATTCTGATTTTGATGATCTTAAAGGGATACACTCTTAAAAATAAAGGTGCTTCACGATGCCACAGAAGAACCTTTTTGTCTAAATGGTTCCATAAAGAACCTTTAACATCTGAAGAACCTTTCTGTTTCACAAAAGCTTCTTTGTGGCGAATAAAGGTTCTTCAGATTATAAAAAGTTAATAAGGAGATGGTTCTTTAAAGAACCTTTGACTGAATGGTTCTTTGTGGAACCAAAAATGGTTCTTCTATGGCATCGCTTGAAGAACCTTTTGAAGCAGCGATTCATAGGAGAAAACATATACCTGCTGTCGCTTCCTGGCACTGACATCTTAACAACTTAACAACCAGCGGCGACAGATTAAAAAAAAAAAATTTCAGAGCAAACACAACTTAAATGTTGTCTCTGTATTAGATACAGAGCTTATAAAGTGATTGGGAAAACCCAGGTCATAATGAACAGTGAAAAGATGATGCCCAAAATAATGCGTATGATGGTCTTGATGGTTATGAAGAATCTTGCAAGAATTTCTCTGTTCTTGATTCACAAGCCAATCAGTGACACATTCCCTTCCAATGAGTGCAGAAACGGGCTTCCATAATTTTAAGTGTTGTTCAGGGACTTTGAAAAACACTTTGGATTCAATGAATCACCGAATCAATGAATGGCTTCAGTGAATCAATTTTCAGAACTGGCTCATTCAAATAAACCATCTGAACTGACTACAACATTCTGATTTTGATGATCTTAAAGGGATACACTCTTAAAAATAAAGGTGCTTCACGATGCCACAGAAGAACCTTTTTGTCTAAATGGTTCCATAAAGAACCTTTATCATCTGAAGAACCTTTCTGTTTCACAAAAGCTTCTTTGTGGCGAATAAAGGTTCTTCAGATTATAAAAAGTTAATAAGGAGATGGTTCTTTAAAGAACCTTTGACTGAATGGTTCTTTGTGGAACCAAAAATGGTTCTTCTATGGCATCGCTTGAAGAACCTTTTGAAGCAGCTTTATTTTTAAGAGTGTAGTTCACTCAAAAATGAAAATTGTGTCAGCATTTGCTCACCCTCATGTCATTCCAAACCTTTCATTCAGTTTCGAAAAACACAAATGAAGATCATTCTAATGAAATCTAAGAGATTTCTGTCCCTCCACTGAAGGACTATTCCACCAAAACCTTGAAATGCTTCAACAAGTACATGTATCATAAAAGTAATCTGTATGATTCGAGTAGTGAGTAATTAATGACATAATTTTCATTTTTGCATGAACTATCCCTTTAAATTCAGGTTTGCCATGTTTTTCATCCTTTATGTTTCCAGAAGCTAGTTTTTTACAAATGTTCCCTGGGAATGAGGAACCTCTATAGACAACATTATTACAAGAGGTACTCACGTGTCATCCACATAGGTGAACCCAAAGTATTCCTTCTCTTTCAGGTTAAAATGGGATGAGACCAAATCCAAGAGTTCATGAGACAACAGCTTTGGCTGCGAGAGAAAAACCATTGATCAATATAATGTGAGACAGCGAGGTTTATTGAGGTCCATTACCCTTGAGTGGGAGGAGTAATAGACTAGAACTGGGATCAGAACTGTGAAGCATTCTACCTGAACCAAGAGCTCCAGCTTCCTGTCGTCCAGGAGCTGCACCTGGCAGAGTCGTCCCTCGGTCATCTGTGGACACAGGGATGACATCAGATGATTGACAGTGCACTAGCTCCACCTCCTCACCCACTACAGCGGCCAACTGAACACTAACTTAACTTATTAGTTTCAAAATTCAAGTTGTACAATGTCTTCTTTCAGTTGGTACACACAGGAAAGTAAACAGACAGAAATATTTCACTACCACAGTATATAATAACTGTCATCTAGTGCAGAGCTATGAGTCACAAGGCATCTCTCAGCAAGTCAAAACAATCCAGAAAGGATCTGTTATGGCAGCATATTGACAAGGTTCTGCAGATGAGATGTTTCTGCAAATGGCAGATTCATTCTCAGATGCCTGAAAACAAATTGCAGTACAGCGTTAGTGTTAGATATTGTTATTTTTATTTTCAAATTCAAATCATTTTAAAAAAGAAATAAATTCGTAAGTTTGGTATTCATAAGGCCAATTCACACTGAACCGACAGACACAGACAAACGTCAACAGACACAAGCGGTGTCACCCAAGTCGGTGTCTGTTAGCATTTGCTGCCGCTTGTTTTTGCTGATTGAACATGTTGAATCAGTGTTTGTTGGGCCTTGGGATGTCTGAGACGTGATGTACTGCAATCTGGTGACCGTCAGCATTGGTTTGCGTCTGTCAGTGTGGTGTAAATTGGCCTGTACACTTCATTTAAACAGATAAATTCAGTCTCACTCAGTTTCAGTATTCTGTGCAACATTTCACATGTGAAACAAACAAACAAACAAACAAACAGCCAATCAACAACCAAATAAACAACCAACCAGGCAGCCAACCAAACAACCATTCCATCAACCAATCAAACATCCAGTCAACCAACCAACTAACCAAATCAACCATATAAGCAACCAACCAACCAAGCAACAAGTCAATCAACCATTTAAACAACCAGCCAACCAACCAAACGAGCTAAACAACCATATAACCAACCAACCAACCAAACAAACAAATGAGCCAAACAACCATATAAACAGCCAACCAAACAATCAACCCAATCAACCAACCAACCAAACAAACAACCAGCCAACCAACTAACAACTAAATCAGTCAATCAGCCATATAAACAACCAACCAACAAGCCAATCAACCATGTAAACAACAAACCAAACAACCAGCCAAACAACCATTCAATCAACCAATCAAACATCCAGTCAACCAACCAACTAACCAAATCAACCATATAAGCAACCAACCAACCAAGCAACAAGTCAATCAACCATTTAAACAACCAGCCAACCAACCAAACAAGCTAAACAACCATATAACCAACCAACCAAACAAACAAATGAGCCAAACAACCATATAAACAGCCAACCAAACAACCAACCAAACAAACAACCAGCCAACCAACTAACAACCAAATCAGTCAATCAGCCATATAAACAACCAACCAACAAGCCAATCAACCATTTACACAACCAACCAAACAACCAGCCAATCAAACAACTCACCCAATCAACCATGTAAACAACCAAACAACCAAACAAACAACCAGCCAACCAGTCAATCAACCAGTCAATCAACCATATAAACAACCAAACAATGAGCCAATCAACCATGTAAACAACCAACCAATAAACAATCCAAACAACAAGCCAATCAACCATGTAAACAACCAAAACCAATAAACAAACCAAACAACAAGCCAATAGCCAATCAACCATGTAAACAACTAACCAAACAAACAACCAACCAACCAAATAAACAACCAACCAGCCAATTAACCATATAAACTACCAACCAAACAACCCAATCACCCAACCAAACAAACAACCATATAAACAATCAACCAACCAGCCAACCAACCCACAAATCAACCAAACAATGAGCCAATAAACCATATAAACAACCAGCCAACCAACCAAACAAACAACCAGCCAACCAACCATATAACCAATCAACTAACCAACCAACCAGACAAACCAAACATCCAACCAACCAAATAAATAAATAGTCCATGACATTTCTGAACATTTAGGGCTGAACATTACGGAGTTCAAAGTTGTTGTTTTTTAACCCTTTGATGCAGAACATGGGTCTAAAGTGACCCGACTGAGTTTATTTTTTCTATATCTTTGCAAGAAATCAATTTCATCACTCAGAATTCCATGAAGTCCTCAATTAACTTGTTTTTGATCATCACAAATCCTTATTTTTATTTTTTATTTCTTACTTTGTGAATAAAAATCGTTTTTGTGTCACTACCCTTTTAATGCACAACATGGGTCTAAAATGATCCATATTCCTATGTTATTTCAGTTATGGATGAGTGTTTCTTTGCTGAATCTCTTAAATAAATGTTTTTCTATCATTTATTATTGCAGATAGTCTTTAAATATGTTGTTCTTGACATTTTGTTTTATTTTTCTTTCTTACTTTATAAGAAAACACAGTTTTTGTATTTCTACATCAATTTTACACACATGGGTCAAAATGACCCATATAGAAACCTTTGATATTTGCTAATTTTTGCAAGTGGGAATATATTTACTGCAGAAAACCATTCACCTGCCCCACATTTCATAACTTAACATGGCTGCTTTTGTATAATTGATGCATTTAGTCTTATTTTATAATTTATTACCACAGAAAATATTTGATATATTGTAAAAGATAACTGGATATAATAATTTAAATGTTAGGCTAAGCTTACCTTGAAATCTATTACTAGTGAAACATGTCCAATATTATTAGCTAGCTTGTTGTTGACATATTCTATTTTAGCTAGCTAATGTTATCTAGGCCAACAAAATAAAAGTTAAAATAATGTTATTATATACAAGTATATATCATGGTTGTCAGGCGGAAAACTCGTATCTCCATATTTCATCATTTTTATTTTTTGTCATAAATCAATACTATTGGTCACCCTTTATGTCTGTCAGTGAAAAGTAATGGTTTTGGACATGCAAGGTTTCTGTCTGACAGCGATCGATATATAATCAGTATATACATGATCAACTACTTGTTGTGCACTCTTTATCTAGAGTGTTAGTATGACGGATCCCAGACCTTCTAGATTAACGGCTGAAATGTTTGTAGAGATGATGACACTGATGACGTGTCTGAAGAGCAAACTCAGACCCTGTCCAATAGATTGAGTAAAAACGGTTTGCACCTACTAATATAAGCGCAGAACATGGAGGTGGACCGTGGTGCTGTGGTACAATGTGCTGGATGTTGCCACCCTCATTGCCTACACCAATGTTGGTCCTGGAGAGCCACAGTTCTGCAGATTTCAGCCCCAGCCCTAATCAAACACACCTGAACAAGCTAAACAATGTCTAAGGGTTACTAGACAGCTACAGGCAGGTGAGCTTTTATCAAGACTGGAGCAAAACTCTGTAGGGCTGTGGCTCTCCAGGACAGACGTTTTCCACCCCTGGCCTACACCAACTTCACTGAGCAACACCCTGATTACATGGCTGGGGTGACCAATGCATGACGGCTATTCATCAAGGAGCTGGTCAAAGAGCTTGTCATGCCACATATGAAGAGGAGCTTGGAGGGCAGGCCCCACCTTCAAAACCATATTACAGAGGCAACTGGAAGATGTGGGATAAAAAACAAAACACAGCCACCATCCGGCCACAGGTATACATCAGACCGGAGGGTCAATCGAAGAGGAAGAGGTGCAGGATCTGCTGGTGTTCAGTGTCAGGCCTGTTTGCAAGGAGCACAAACCTGTAGTTGTCATTTGTGAGGCATGTAAGCACTGAGATGGCAATTTGAGATGGTGCTGTACCTGTGTGGTTTTTATTTTGTTCGTTTTATTTTCATCTATTCGGTCACATTCACTACAATTGCACTACAGACAGTTCAGTTTCAGTGTTATCGGTTATCAGTGATATGTGTATGTTATGTGTGACAAAGTGGCAAATAAACACATTTCAGGTGTTAAATGTGTCGGTCTAAATAACTGCTAAAATAGTTATTTTAACAAAATGTCTTTATTCTTTTGTTTTATCATGTTTGCATAGATGGGTCATTTTTGACCCATGTGTCTAAACTTGATGTAGAAACAAAAAACCCGGGGGAAAAAATTAAATATTAATTTGTGGTCATTGTAAAAAAATATATTTTTAGGGAATACTAAATGCTGAAATAAGCTGATTTCAAAAGATAAAACAAACAAAAAATTGGCCAGCGAAGTATGAAATAACATAGGAAATGAATACGGCTCATTTTAGACCCACGTTGTCTATTAGAAGGGGTTTTCATAGCTTGTGCATCAAAGGGTTAATTTTGAATAGTTTTTTTATTTTTTCAAAAGGACTGTACCAGAAAATTCGCTTAGCACCAAAAGCCATGCACATGGATTATTGTGGAAAAGCCCACATTTGGTGTGCAGAACGAACCAGAAACTAGTTATTTTTCTGTCACTGAAAATAACAACAGGATGTTGGACGAAGAAACAAAGTTGGTGCATTTTTAAATAGATAAAACATCTGTTAACAAACCAGTAGAATCTTATGTAACCACAAAAACAGCATTAAATTGCTTTGTTTTTCAGCTTGACTCGAAGACTCTATAAACTGCTATAAACCAACCAATACCAAAAATGTCTGTTTACAATATACTGTGGTGGAGATTATGTATAGTTTCATGTAACTGTTGAGGTGTTCTTGTAAAAAAGTCCAGTCCAAATGAATTCCGAATATTATACACTCTTTGGTCAGGATAAATGTGGAGCATAATACTTTAAGTTTTATTAGTAGACTCATTTTCATGGCAGATTTTTGGTATTGAACGTGTTTACTCGCACAGATCTTTCATCTGCACTGCACTCCTGAGGGCTAAACCTGTGCAGAATCGTTGCATTATGAGACTCATACTATGGGAAAGTTTCAAAGCCCTTTTCCAAGCCTGTAATTTCTGTTTGCATGAGCTGTTGTTGGTTTTTGGAGAAAATTAACTTTTCATTGTATAACAATGCAGTGGCATCACAATGAACAATAGGATTCAAAGATCATAGACCACCAAGCGAAAAAGCTTTTATTTGGCATTTGTTTAATTCAATCTTCTTTTTCCCCATTACAAATTATACTGTCAATTATATATCATCTAACATATTTGCTTAGTGACCAAAAAAAAAACAGTTCTAATAGTAACAGTTCTTCTTTAACAACACAAAGATTCTTTGTTTAAATCTAAAAGCTTTCTGAATAATTTCAGGTTTTAATGAGACAGATTTCAATATGCTCTTAGACTTTTGAACTACACTGTAAATATGTGAATATGTATTTTCAAAACATATTTCCATTCTCTCAGTTTCACCATGAAAACAGCAAGTGAATCATCACGGCAACCCATGGAAAAATGTATTTTTATAAATAAAAAAAATGAACAACTCAGCAAACTTAAAGAAGCCGTAAAGCATCAACTTTTTCTTAGTAAAAAAAAGGGATATATTTAAAAAACATTTATTTCATACTAAGCATAGTTCAAATCTATTAACACATTTGCTGACATATCGCTTGAGACTTACTGATATAAAAAATATAATGAAACTTTATTTGGAGTGCAACTTGTGCACAAAGCACATCTCTTAATATTAAGCCTAAAATGTGTTTAATGTCACTGATGATGAGGATTGTATGATCTTTGAATAATATCAGTCTTTAAATACAAGATATTTAAAGTGTACCTGAAGTATACTTGTAATAGTTCCACTTTAGCACAATCATATATACTTCAGTATATCTTTAGTTGGACTTCAGCACTACTTCCTCACAATTAAAGTGCATTAAGCTCAAAATTAGTTGTTCTGATTTAGCAGACTTTAAGTATACCAGTTTAGTAAACTAAAAGTACAATTGCATGGCATTCTTATTAAGTACATAAATATTTAAATGTATTTTAGTATACTTAGCATGAAATAAATGTATTTCAAATACATTTTAGTATATTTATTTTTCACTAGGGTTGTCTCAGATGTTTCTACAAAAATTTTCTTAGAGAAATAAAAATAGACAAAATGAGAATTTTTTTGCCAAAGTAAGAGTATAGAGCTGTAATTGTGAATAGATGAGATGCTTCATCCTTGGAAAACTTGAAGGAAATGTCATATTGAGTTCCTTATGCGTTCATATTAAAATCAGACTTTAAATAGCAGACTTTGACACAACTGAAATGAAATGCAGACCAAACAATACTTAATATAGAATCAAAAACAGACTGTGGCAAATGACACGCAGAACTCTCAAACGCCGACTAAAATCATTGCAACTCCAACCTCGAGTTGATACAAAAGAGCCAGTACCTGATAGACGTCGCCCAGATAGAAGCAGGTTTGTAGGCACTGCTGACAAGACCTCATCCTCTGCAGGTAACACCTCTGGATCATCCACATGACGATCTGCCATATGAAAGTGCCGCTCCGCAGCAGCAGAGCTTCCACCCCACACATTAAACCCCAAGCCATGGCCACACCGCCACCGGCTGCTACCCGGGTCGCCCCGTCTTACGCAACCAAACCTAGTCTGAGTCAATCTCTAGACAGAGTGTTCTTTCACCAGCTCCTAATCTTTGCTCCCTCATGCAAGATCGACAAGTAGGTGACATGCGTTTTAACTACATTCCACATGTGCCCCTGAAGAGCAGAGAGGGAGAATTTCTGTTCGCTGAGGTTGGAGCCGGAGACTCTGGGAGGGCAGCCAGGCAGTGAAGGAAAGAGCTGAGGTTTGTGGGACTCGGCCCTCGGATGCACTGCCAGCCATGATTTTAGCTAACCATTTAACTGCACTTTTTTTTTAAACTTAAAGGGCAGATTTGTTCGCACACACACACACAGTCCTGCCATTTTGCTTCTAAAAGTAAACCGGCTTCTGCCACATCTTTCTGCAGCTTGTCCACGTGTCCCAAACACTGCTGCCGTCTCTCCTTTACTGCTAGACACCAAGTGAGAGGATTTAAAATATACGTAACAATCCTTTAGCTCCACAAAAATGTCTATGGGATTCAATGTTTATTGGGTTTGACCGGCCGCAGGAAAGAAACATCAGAAGTTATAGCTCTTTACATCTTTCTCTGAAACAGCAGTGAGATTAAATGCAAAGTAAATTAAGACATTTGCCTTCAGTAAATCTCCTGTTTCACACATCAAATTGTCTTCTCTAGAGTTTATAGAGCTCTTGACACTGCGTCCCACGCCAGTGCTGCATCAACTTTTCATCAACAGCAATTCTCACTTTTTTTCTCAGAATTGTGTGATACAAACTCGCAATTCTGACTTTTCTCAGAATTGCGTGATACAAACTTGCAATTGCGAGTTAAAAAGTCATAATTGCGAGACATAAACTCGCAATTCTGAGAAAAAATGTCAGAATTGCGAGTTTTTATCTCGCAATTGTGACTTTATATCTCACAATTATGACTTTATAACTCGCAATTCGACCCAGTTTTTCGACTCGATTTGCTACAGGAGGCCCTTATTCAGCCCCAGGAGCCGTGTGAGGCACTGTTTATTATAGATGGACGCAGTTTATTTTAATTCTATTGGACTATTGAATATCACCCATTCACTGCTATTATAAAGCTTGGAAGAGCCAGGATATTTTTTAATATAACTCCGATTGGATTTGTCTGAAAGAAGAAAGCGTTGGAGGACGCTTTGTGAACGCCCTTCAGCATGACCGGCTCTGAACTACGTGTGTAATCAGTCCAATGGATGGGCGAGACGTCACGGGCGGGGTGATGTAGCGACCAGGAAGCTTAAAAGCACGTGCGGTGAAACCGGCGTCAGCTTCTAGGAGTGAAGCAAGCGCTGGCAGAGATGCCGAAAGTATGGCCCGAGACGCAGCGTCTCGTTCCCTCGAGGAACCATGGTTACGTTTCTCTTCAGGAACTCAAGCTGCGTTGGAGGACGCTTTGGGAACGAGTATGCCCACGCCGCCAGACTTTCCAATCTTCGCCTAGTGTGGAAGCCTGCACAGCTATGACGAGAGAACAGAAGAGCCAGGAGTGACTCGCATGTCTAAGCCATAGACAAAGGTTAGGGGCGTGGACCATCCCGCAGCGACTCATAAGCGATTGAAATGGCATCTACTATCCACTGACTGAGGGTCTGTTTAGGAGCTGGAAGACCTCTCTTAGGGGGACCATAGCACACAAGCAGTTGGTCCGCCCTTCTCTACAGGGCAGCTCTGTGGACGTATGCGTCCAGTGCTCACACTGGACACATACAGTTAAGCTTCTGCTGGTCTGACTCCCTGAAGGGAGCCGGAGGCCTCTGACTCAGCGCACCGCGGAGGAAACGTGTAACTAGGGGGTGTCTGCCCACTGACTGGCCACCGAGAGGGGCGTGGTAGGCTGCAATGGCTGCCACGTAGACCTTCGGGGTGGAGTGGGTCAACCCTGCGGAGAATCAGGCCTGCAGGAACTCCAGCACTGTACCAACCGGGCAGTTAACTGGGTCAAGCTGGCGGTCTTCACATCAAGAAGTGAAAAGTTTCCACTTCAAGGCGTACAGTTTCCTCGTTGAGGGTGCTCTGGATTGGGGGATGATCTCAACAACCTTGGTTGAGAGACCAGAAGCTATGAGCTGTGCCCCCTCAGGAGCCACACCCACAGCTCCAGGCGGGGGTGATGATCGTCACACCCTCCGCCTGTGAGAGGAGATCTCTCCTGATGGGAATCTCCCACGAAGCCTCGGCCACGTCTGTACGATGGCATCCAGCCCCAGTGGAGCTGAATGAGTGAGAGAGAACCAGAGGGGACAGTGCGATGTCTCTCGAGTCGCAAACAGGTCCACCTGAGCCTGGCCAAAAACTCTCCATATCTGCTTCACCACCTCGGGGTGAAGCATCCATTCCCCGGGCCTTGGCCCCTGCCTCAACAGGATGTCTGCTTCCATATTGAGATGCCCAGGAATGTGAACTGCTCTCAGCGAGAGAGGTTTGCCCTGGGACCACACAAGGATCTGGTCTGCTAGTTTGTACCAACGGCGTGAGTGCAGACCTCGATGGTGGTTGATGTAAGAGACCACCGCTGTGTTGTCGGTGTCTACCAACACATGGTGACCTCTTAGGACTGGGAGGAAGTGTCTTAGTGCACAAAGCACGGCCAGCATCTCCAGGCAGTTTATATGCCATGTCAGATGGCGACCACTCCACAGACCGTGGGCAGGGTGGCCAACCGGTGAGGGATGCGTCCGTCACTAGCATTACGCGGCGACAAGGAGCTCCCAGCACCGGGCCCTGAGACAAGAACCAAGGTTTCCTCCACATGTACAAGGCACGTAGGCATCGCCGCGTGACCTTGATCATGCGAAGCGGGTTTCCTCTCGGGGAAAACCCCCTGGTCTTTAGCCACCACTGTAGGGGCCTTATGTACAGCAAGCCAAGAGGTATCACATTGGATGCAGCTGCCATCAGACCCAGCAGTCTCTGAAACTGCTTGACAGTGAGTGACCGGCCTTCTCTGACTCTCGCGACTGCGGTGAGGATCGACTCGATCCGAGCAGGAGACATACGTGCCTGCATCGTGGTCGAATCCCACACCACGCCCAGATAAGTGGTTCTCTGTACTGGAGAAAGCACACTTTTCTTGGCGTTAAGTCTTAACCCCAGCTCTTTTGTGTGAGCGAGAACGTCATCTAGATGTTGAACCGCCATCTGCTCTGATTGAGCTAATATCAACCAATCGTCGATGTGGTTGAGTCGTGAAAGTGTGGGGTGAGAGTGCAAGTCCAAAGGAAGCAGCTAGCTCGGTGCCCTGAAGCGGAGGACCGGCAGGGGACGGCTGTACTAGCTGCTCTAGAGACCTCCGTAGAGGTAGCGAGCCTCTTAGTACCGCTACGTTTCCGGGCGGTAACTGAGAGAAGCGCTCGCCGGAGACCTCTGCGCCCTGAAACACCGGCAGGGTTGGCAGACCGATCTCCTGAGGGCACTGAGAGAGAGAGCTGGCCCTCAAAAAGTCCTAGGCCTTAGGCGTCAGGACGTTTACGACGCAGACTATCCAGCGAGAATGACGGTCCGCAGAACAGCCTTCCACTAGAAGCCTTCGGCCAGGGAGCGCCACTCTGACTCTAGACTCTGCGGAGTACGAGAAGTGAGGCCCCCAGAATGAGGGGCTGGAACACGATAGGTTGGGACCGCTCCTGCCCAACAGCCCCTGCTGACCGCCTCAACCTCCTCAGAGGAAGAGAGGTAAACTCGTTCTCTCACTCGAGAATTTTTATTATTTATTTTTTTATCCCAAGAGCCCCTGTATATCTAACTTCTCATAGTCAGATAAATACTTCATTTTATTCCTCAGAATTAAATGCAGTCAAACAACCAGAGGAGTAAATACGGTCTGGTGAGTAAGATTCACATCAAAAACCGAATTATGTAATATAAGCATTGCCTCGGCAGCTCGCGAGCCGCTCAGTCACACAAACAACATCAATCTCCTCAGAGAAAGATGGCCGCAGCAGCAAGCTCTCACTCAGAGAGTGAAGAACCGCAGCGCAGGCTTCCAAACCTTGAGAACGAGCTCTAGATCTAGGGAACACGGGTGGAGATAGGATGAGCCGTCTCCAACCTGTCCACCAGATCATGTGCGATCCCAACGATCTCAGTCGCCGCCGTGCCTCAGCAGCAGCGGGACCGCAATCGCAAGATCACAGGCACGGACACACTCCTCGGAGCGTGCCCGGCGAGAGCGGAGCGCTTAACAGTGGGAAAAGCACAATCCGCCCCCCCGAGAGCCGACTGTGAATCATATACACCTAGGATGCCTTGAGGGTGAGTAAATTATGGGCTATTTTTATTTATTTATTTTTTTGGGGGGGTTAACTAACCCAAAAATAACCCTTTTTAAGACCAAGTAAGGAAAATTTTGAGGATCAAATTGAGGGGAGCACAATACTCGGTTTCTTAAATGTAAATGTATAGGGAGCAGAAAATTAGTTGTATTACCAACAGATTTTACTTTTAAATTATTTTTACCAAAAGAAACAAAAAAGCTTAACTAGAATATAGAAATAACTTTTACTGTATCGTCTGATCACACTAAAAAAAGATCACACTGAATCACAAAAAGTGCTCTTCTTCTTCATCAGTATATTGTCTTGTTTTCTAGTGCAAATGTCTAAAGATTCTTAAATCAAAACATAGCAAAATGACGAAACGACTTTCAGGTTTTCTGTGAAAATGATCAAAAAGAAGGGAGTTTATGAATAAAAAACTGTATCTGCCAACAGCCTCAGAAAAGTCTCTTTAATCCAATGGGAAAACAAGTCTTTATACTCCACAGACAAACATTTCTTCCTGTTTCAAGCATACACTTTGTTCAGTTTCTCAGAAAACAAGCCGTAACTATTTTGGTTGAGATATTTGTATTGGAAAACAAGACAAAATACTGAGGAAGATATTCATTCGGTTGCAGTGCAACACTTTTTAATGCCTTCATTTGGAAAAATGAACACTATTAAAGACCCTTTTAACTTAAATGTAGGCCTATATCAGCATCTGTTTTGTGCACACAATGAACAGTAGATAATCTAAAACAGGTACACTTATCAGTATGAACACACTTCAGCATGACCAGAACTGAGGCTGGAGTAATTATATGTTTAATATATTTGGCTAAAATATCAGGAGGCGGCTTTAATTCCAGTTTCAGTGTTTCGGTGCATCACTATTAAATTTATTAAAATGCAATTCATATAATGACTTGTATGATTGGCATGTTTTTAAATTCATTTTGATATTTTTGGGGCATAAAGTCAGTGATACTGAACTGCGCTGATATTATAATGAAGAGAAAAAGGCCCAGCTCTTGAGCTATTTGAAGAATATATTTGTAACGCAGCACATCTGTCTTGACGTTCAGAAATATTTTTGGATGCAGATGATTCCACCAAAAGAAAGACAGATGACTCTGCTTGACTGACTCGACGTGTTACGACACGACGTCTGTGTGAAAAAAGGACAGGAGAGGTGAACCCAGCCTCATGCCTCACCATTACTTCATCAGCCGGAATACATAACAACTGCTGTGTTTCTGAGAATTAGGCCATGCATTGATCAACTACACCCATTTCAGTGCATTTCATTAGCAGGGTTTTTTGGAAACGGAGGGATTTATAGCTGTGCTGTTATTACTCAGACTCTCATCTGGAAACACTACAACACTGTTCATGTCTTCAAATCTAATGACACCAATAATTACTCATAAAAACAATTGTTTCAAAACAAGCGAGTGTTGGAGTTAGAAATCTGTGTGCAATGTGCTTTTTGGTAATTAAGGCTTTTTGTATGAAGGCACCTCTAACTTTTGAAGCACTAAGTGTCCCATCTGATAACCTTTAGACAAGTGAGAAATGACGACAATGCATATTTCTTAATAGAAATTGAATCATAAAAAACACTTGTCACAACGGCTCCAGACACCAGTTGTGTTCTTTCAGCAAACTGTTGAACCGCACACACAGGATTGTGGGATATCACAGGCAGTGAATGATGATGAAGGCTTTCAGAAGAATTATTATAAACGTTCATCATTCAATTACATCATTTTATAATAATTGCCAGTTCCAGGTGTTTGCTAGGTGGCTGTTTAAGTTATTACTAACAGTGTTTCTTTCATCTGTGCATAAACAAAGATTTTGAGACTTGTTTTGTCCATACAATGGAAGTCAGAGGACCCCGGTGTTGTTTCATTACCAGTATTTCTTCAAAAGATCTCCTTTTGTGTTCTACAGAAGAAATAAAAAACTTTCAATTAAATTTGAAAAACACATAAGAGGTCAACTGAAAATTATTTATTAAATAACAGTATTATATAACAGAAATAATACATAATAAAATTAAACTAATTAAATAATATAAATAAGTTGCCCCTCTCAATAACTGTTGTTTGTAATCACAAAAATCTCAAAATCTATTTCTCTGTTATTTTAAGTATTAAATTATTACATTAAATGATCTGTGATTATTAAAAGAAATGCATCATTAGCTTATTTCTGTTGTTTTCCTGTGATTTTCCTCCTCAGTAGACCACAGTAAAGAGAGAACTAGTTAATTTAATATACCCATACTCCCGGTTTCTGTTATTCAAAAAAGTTTGAAATCAAGCAGCTTTGTCTTCATTCTAGCAGAAACGCCATAAATTGCCAATATCAGGGAGCCTTTGAATATTATGTTTGATAATGCCTTCGAATCCAAAAGTTGTGTATGAGAGAGGATGTTGCTTGTCAGACACCGAGTAAGAGATCAGCTTCAGAGCAGAGAAAGCTGTTTAATAATGTCCTCCTCAACCCACCCACCATAACCATGTGACCAGCATTACGCCTCCGCAACAATTAACAGCCCAGTCAACAGCCATTCAGCGGCCTTATAATCAAGCCATCAAGAGCTGCGCTGACTGTCCCCAACATGCTAAAGCAATCTTCATTGTTTGGCTTCGTTTGAGAGAAAATGGTCCTGGTCAATTATATATTCTTTGAAGCAACTGAGTGGCAAGTAGAAAATCTATTTTGGTAATAACTTTCATCTCTTCACTTTTGCTATTGCATCTTTATTGGTTTTCGGCGGCATAAAAATATGACTCAGGACAGCTTGAAACCACTCGACGCAGTGACTGATTGTGAAGATAAACCTGCGAGGGTTTCGAAAGCGCAGATGATATTTGCCATGGCAGATATTAGATGTTTATCTATGACATTGCAATCTGCTATTTATGAGTGGCTCAGAGCTCATATCCTGTCAGACATCTTTGCAAGACGTAATTTGTGCTGCCAGCAGATGGCAGAGCATTTCACATTCAATTTACACAACATTACAGTTTTTCTCAATCGATTTGACATTTCTCCAAACTCAGGTCAAGAGTCAACACACTCAAATTACAAATCATGCAAAGAATTTTCTCAAAACACTGTACCACCAACCAATACTTAACAATATCTGAAAAAAAAGCAATTGTAGCTTTTCAATCCTTTTATGGGTTTTTACACAAGCATGTATGCACCATTTGTCCAAACACAACAAGAAAAACTCCTTAATTTGTCATATCATCAAATGCACATATTTTCAGTTGGCCAAACTAATAACTGCTCACTTACAGTAAAAGGTTTGAGAAATGTGTCTTTATTTCAAGAACTGTTTGGGAAATTGAGCCAAATAAATCAGTTAGTTTGTTAGCGATCAAAATAAACTGTAATATTTTCCTTATATGTGACCCAGGACCACAAAACCAGTATTAGGTTTACGTATGTATGATATACATCATACATAAATAAGCTTTCCGTTGATGTATGGTTTGTTAGGATAGGACAATAATTGGTCGAGATACAACTATTAGAAAATCTGGAATCTGAGGGTGCAAAAAAAATCAAAATATTGAGAAAATCACCTTTCAAGGGGTCATATGATGTTGCTAAAAAGAACATTATTTTGTGTATTTGGTGTAATGAAATGTGTTTATGTGGTTTAAAGTAAAAATAAAACACATTATTTTCCACATACTGTACATAATTGTTTCTCCTCTATGCCCCGCCTTTTTTAAACACGTCGATTTTTACAAAGCTCATCGATCTGAAAAAGCAAGGTGTGCTCTGATTGGCCAGCTATCCAGTGCGTTGTGATTGGCTGCATACCTCAAGCGTGTGACGGAAATGTTACGCCCCTCACCATACTGTTGATGCCGTGTCCCGGCCGGAGCGATGAGACAAAAACATTTAAACCCATTACAAACGAGGCATTTGTTGCATCCAGTGGGGACATAATTACTGATTATAATGACTTATACTGTATTTTTACGCGTTGCATCGCGCTGCGTAAACATAAAACTCTGTCTGCATTTGTGATCGGAGAAATGACAAACAACTAGTGCTACTCTACACTGCCCAAAACTCGTGTTTGAATCATCAGTGGCAAATCCTTTAAATGAAAACATACTTACGTGAGTCAGAACAGCCGGCATTGTAGTCTACCGTTACTCTCCCAGGATCAGTAAACAGTCCTCCATAAAATGTGCTGCACACATCTGAATATTTGGGTTGAACTGTTCTGGAACAGTGTTGTAAATACAACTTAACCACTGATTTCTAGTCGTGTCCTCTTTTGGAAGATCAAACAAAGTAGTTTCGCTTTCACAACGAAAAACTTAGCGGCCTAGCGTGAGGGGAAGCCCTGGCTTAGCGTGCGCTGAGGCCAGGCTAGAGTGAGCTGAGGCCGGGCTAGAGTGAGCTGAGGCCGGGCTAGCGTGAGCCGGAGCCCCGGCTTAGCGTGCGCTGAGGCCGGGATAGAGTGAGTTGAGGCGGCGGGGTTGAGAACGGCGCACCCGGCGGATGCGACGAATGAGCGGCAACCACATGTGACGGACCCCGGGCTGGACACCGCTTTGTCCACGGTGAAAGTTGATGTATTCCCGACCAGCACGGATCAGCTCTAGGCATGACAAAGTGGATATCGTCCTCTTTTGGAAGACCAAACAAAGTAGTTTCGCTTTCACAACGAAACACACAGCGCCTTCACGACATGATGGCGGCAACAACAACGCTACAGCGAGAATAAAAGTTATGCCTTCTTTCTTTGTGTGAACATTTGGCCGGCGTTATGCAAATCTTCCCACATCGTGACGTAGACATGTGGGGGGCGTGTTAGAACGAGCCGTTTTAGGTAGGCGTGGCTGACTCTTAACTTTTATAAAGAATATCTCTTTGGATTTGAGACTTTAGTCTTTTGTATTTTTGGCTATTTCTACAAATATACCCCAGCGACTTAAGACAGCGTTTTGTGCTCCAGGATCAAGACCTGCACATCAAAAAATGTTTTTTTTAAGGTGTGTGTTTACTTTAATTAATTTTCATTGAGTATCAAATATAATTATCATCTTTGACGACTGAACACATCACACAGTGAATAAAACGTAAATAAATCTGCTTGTTTCTTTCTGTTTTCTCCTCAGCAGCCCGTAATAAAGAGAGCATGGTGGTTGGAGACTGAAAGCTCAATACAATCACATTAGTAACATACTAATATGAGACGCCAATAAATGGAAATTTAATTTTGCAAATGAAACATGGATTGTTATCCTTTAACTCAATAAAGCACAACAGTAATGCCCACATTTTCAGCAGCTTTGGTTCTTGAAGTAGGCATTTTTTTTTCATTTTCTTAAGCATCTCAAAAAAAATAAAAAGAGTTAAACCATTAACCAAATCAACCAGCACCAATATGAATCATAACATTAAAACATTTAATAATGCATGCAATATTATGACTGCAGAAATCTATCTAGAGTATTTTGTGCATTTGGTCATTGGCAGATTCTATCCTATTATATATTTTTGTAAAAATACACAAAAAATAAAATAAGAAATAATGATGAATGAGTCATGCACAAATGCAAACTGCTCATTCAGACAGAATACAAAATGCCCATGTGCCCACAATCCACTGTCACACAGTGTGTGTGTGTGTGTACACCTGTTTTTCTATTCTGGTGGGGACTTAAACCTGAATACACACGTGTCTATATGACTCATGGGGACTTGTGTCATGGTGGGGACCTAAATTGAGGCCCCCACAGGTAAACAAGCTAATAAATCACATAGAATTAAGTTTTTTGAACATCTAAAAATGCAGAAAGTTTCCTGTGAGGGGTAGGTTTAGGTGTAGGGCAACAGAATATACGGTCTGTACAGTAGAAAAAGCATTACGCCTATGGAGAGTCCCCACAAGGATAGCAAACCAGACGTGTGTGTGTGTGTGTGTGTCTGTTCCACAGGGGAGGGCACACAAGACGAGACCCTCGGGCTCAGTAAACTTAAAAGGCCACATTTAAACTGTCTGTCCTGAGTATGGCAGACGACCCCATAGGCCTGGGCAAAAAAAACGGTATCGATATTTATCGACGGTGCACCTTCATCGATAACGATGACGCAGACAGCACACACAAACACGAACACATGCTGTAATGCCTGCCTGTGATGAGGAGATTGTGAATAAAAAAAAATGAATATTAGTCGAATTTAAAATAAACATTTGCATTTGAATGCAAAAATGGTACAATCAAATGTTAGGTGTGCGTCAGGGAGCGTCATCAGTGGAGCACGAGACGCGGTGGTAATGATGTAAGTGACGTTGTTGCATTTTAATGTTTTGTTAGTCTAGCCCACGAGATGCGCCGCTGCTGCATTATTCGTTCAAAATATTAGAGAAATATAGTAGCTCAATGCTTAGAAGATCTTGATTAGGTTAAAACCGAAACCAAGCTATTCACACAGAACGCATTTTCTAGACGGACAAATATGACTGCTGCACTCGCGTCTCACACAAGAGATGCAAAGAAAGCCATGCAGAGTTAAAACAGTTTAAACTTTTAGAAAACCCGATGCAAATTTGTGAAGGTTTATTTCATTTCACTGCGTCTCATAGGTTTTTAAATGCAATCTGTGTGATCGGCGATTTGGTTCTGTATTAAGCAATGCATAAATACATTATGCTGTTTTGTTCATGATTGTTTATGCCGTTTACAAAATTATATTTGATATATATATATATTAATTTAGACATTATGCACGTTTTTATAGACAGTTATTTGCATTGACAATTTAATGCGCTGCATTATGTTACCTCCTGTGGCCTCGGGAGACAAGACAACAGTTTCCTTAGGACTTAATTAATTTGCATATAAAAAATAAGAAAGGAGATATTTGTTTACATTTTTTTGTGTGTTTGACTGTTAAAACAAACAAAAAAAAATTGTTGTTTGTCTTAATAAATTGGGCAAATTAAAAATACAGTGGTTCAATTTAAACATGTTTTTCTATTGCTCTGTTTAAAAAAGGTTATAAAAAAATATCAATAATTATCGATCCCGAACGATTATATCGTTGATACATTTTTTAGCTATATCGCCCAGCCCTACGACCCCCAGACTTACAGTAAATCCATGTAAAGCCTCTAACAAAACCCTTTTGTCCTGTAACCTGCCACTCTGAGCACAGCTCTCCTGCTTATTAACAAAAGAAACCAAATTTAGTCAAGTTAACATACAGGTTCCCCAGTGGAGAAACATCTAAAACCATTTATAGACTGAGTAGACAAGTCATGAACGGGACTTTAGTGAGCCTTTAGTGAGGCGACTGTCCTGATGGATGAAGATCCTAAAAGTACATCTTTTGTTCTTTTCTTGGTGTTTGTCACATACACAATCTAAAGAAAAAATGGTAAATTGTTTATGACTCCGCCTTAACAGATGACATAATTAAGCCGTTTAATTACTTGAACATTGATGGCACTGATTAAAGGGTGTAAAGCGCTGGTGACTGCACTGCACTCTTCATCTAATAGCCACCTGTCCACTAGCAAACAAACAACCTGCAGCTGAGGCCCTCCAAAACACCACCGTACAACTCTACAGCATCTAATATGTACATGCTACTGCTTTAACGGTTAAAATAATGGTTAAAAATAGTTTTGTTTGTTTTATTTTTAGATTTTAATATTTATTACTTAATTTTAGGCCCCGTCCACACGGAGACGAGTTTAGCTGTATATGCATAAAATGTGTATCGTATAGGCGTTTCGTCCAGACGGATCCGGCGGTTTGGGAGAGTGAAACCGATATTTTTGGAAACCGGGTCCCAGAGTGGATAATGTCTTGTGTTTTCATGTGGACAGCCAATCCGTATATTTTCTGAAACAATGACGTCATCAGCTCACGTCTCGCCCCTAGTCAGACATCGCTACGTCACGTAAAAGCAACAAAAACATGAAGAAAACACTGAATCATTGTCTTTTTATTAACTAACATTAACACAGATTAATAAATGTATCGTTCCATGTTTGTTTGTATACCGATCACAAGGTTTATGCGCATAGTCCAAGTCTTGTTCTCCATTTTTAGTGTATCTCTGTGGCAGAATTACAGCGCCACATACTGGTCTGGCATGTATACTACATCGTTTTGTGTCGGTTTCATGGTTTCGTGTGGACGCAGATATTTCTTGAGGCGAGGGGATAAAGATCGGATAGGGAAAGCTCTGGCTTCGTGTGGACGTAGCCTAAATTACCTTTTTATTTTGTTTATTATTTAAAGTACCATTTCATTAAACAAAATCCTTCTGCGAATCTTGGTGTATTTGTTAAACAACTGTCATGGACATAACCTGAAATAAAATTTAATTTAAATGAAATAATAAAATATATATAAATACAACATTTCTTTTATTTAGTTTAACTTGATTTATTAAAATTACTAAAACTAAAATATATATATATATATACTGTATATACTGACATATTAAAAAAATCTTGACAAAATGACAAACACACAACAAAATCACTAAAATTTTTATTAAAACAAAAATAAAACAGGGAAATATAAAAATAAAACAAATCCAAAATATTAATTAAAACTATACCAGTATCTCAGTTATACTAAAATAACACTGGTTCTGACTGAATCACTAATGAAAGTGTGCGTAAAAATGTAAATAAATAAATAATAATAATAATAAAAACCATTTGGTTCCTTCATTTTAAAGATTTTCCTAACCCTCGGTCCATCTTTTCACAGATGTTTTTTTCTAGGTCATGAACTCACAGCACAGATGCACGTGATAACGTGCAGTTGCAAGGGTTATCATGTCTCTGCTTTAAAACAAAGGAACACTTTCCTTCTGACCAAAACAATGTCTTCATGTCAGTCTACATCCCTGTAAACCTTCTCACTCACACAGGACACTCTCTCTCAAACAAACAAGTCCTTGTCATACACAATTACTGCACCTCATGTTTACCGCAAAACCAATTCTGAAGAGAATCTCTCTAACAGAGCTGCTGTTGTGTTGAATTCTTATGGTTCATAAAGTGTGAATGCGTGTGCGTGTGTGTGGCATTTTATTTCTCTTCACTTCTGCCTCTCTCTCTCTCTGTGTCTCTCTCTATCAGCTGATATTAACACTCCTTTGGCTTCCTCAAATGCTCAGTCACGACCTCTGACCTCTTTGTGTTGTGCTTTTGTCATTTTCAATACTTTTTGGTGTTTTTATATTTCTACTGTACACAATGTGTGTACTTTCAACACTAAGACATAAGGTAATACGTGTAAATGTTTAGAGTTTTTTACTACAATAAATATGTGCTTTATAGTTCTCAGTGGCATCTATGCTAATATTAGACTGTCTCATTCTTATTCCGAGGTCACCGTAGCCACCAGATCCAGTCTGTATCCAGATCAGACGGTCACTGCAGTCACTCGGATCCAGTCCGTATTCAGCCCAGATAGTGGATAAGCACCTAGAGACGCCCTCGACAGCCCTGAATGTCAGTGGAGCCAATGACAACTAGATGAGCCCCAGAGACAGATCCCCTGCGAAGACCTCATCACCTAGACGGCCATCGGGACAAGACCACAGGAACCAGACCAGTCCTCTGCACAATCTGACTTTGCTGCAGCCTGCAATTAAACTGCTGGATTCGTCTGGCCAGAGAAGAACGATGGAGTTTCGGTTCCTTCAACACACAATTTTTCTGTTTAATACTGTAAAGCTGCTTTGACACAATCTGTAGTGTAAAAAGTGCTATATAAATACAGTGATTGGAGTTTACTTGACACAGTTCAGTTGAACTGTAACACCTGGTTCATTTATTTTTTTCTGACTTCTGCCTCATTTTAAAGATGTAATTGTGAACAGTAGTAATATTTGTAAATGTTTGTTTGCAAACATTTTGTTTAACTTGTTTAGTCTTTTTTAAGTTCATTAAACAAATGTTTAAAATAAATTTAGCAGTTGTATTACAAATGTAATGTTTGACAGCTGGAGCACTTCAAAGGGATAGTTCACCCAAAAATTGAAATTTTGCTGTTATTTTACTGACCCTCAGGCCATCCCAGATGTCAGTGACTGTTTTCTTTTTTTCTTGGTCTTGTCTGTACATGTTTATTTGACTCTCAAAAGCCGGCAGCCAGAGATGTGCAGTTTATGAATTGCTAAAGACAATGGTTTCATCTAAAAATCAGCTTTACCATTCAATTAAAGAAAAAAAAAGTTAACTATATCTTGGATGGCCTTAGGTTGAGCCAATTAACAGCAAATGTTCATTTTTGGGTGAACTATCCCTTTAAGCCTGCACATTTAGTCTGTATGACACATGTTATAAATGTATATATATATACTATATATAATATAATAATTATGTATAAATACAATTCTGAAAACATTTACTTTAAATACTACAAGTAAACTTTACACTAAACATCACATTATAAGAATGAAAAATGGATATTCCTTTAGAGATCTGCTAAAAATTACAGTGTTATTAAATTATTAGTGTTTTAAAGATGAATTTTAAGTGAGCATTAGATGACAGCACAGGTAAATAAATATTGAAATGAACATGAGCAACTGAGCTTTGAAATTAGTATGTCAAATTAAATATCTTATAATAAACAATACATATAAGTGTAAAAATTACTTAAACTATGAAAACCTTATAACAGTTTCTAACATAATACCAAATTGATTACAGTAAATGAAGCTTTCAGAATCTATTTAATATATTTATTCACTCACTCACTCATTTATTTATTTAATTTATTTATAACCATAGAAACTAAGACTCTTTACCATGGGAATTTGCTTCAACTAAAATTAGTATGCTAAGGCTTTAGTGTTAATAAGCAGGTTCAGTAAGTGTAGTTATTTTCAGTTGTGATCTCATTGTTGAAACGCGGCTGATCCTGGTCTCGTATTGGAGGGGAACTGCTCCACAGCAGCATCATGCAGAGATCTGATAGAGGAACTGCACTGGTTCTGCAGTGGACGCAGCAGAGCTGGACTGCAGCGCCCGCGGGAGGAGACAGAAACCACTCAAGCTGTAAATGAACCCACAACATGCTTGTCACCAATTCACGAGCAGAGCATCTGTAACCTGTGCTGACAGTCTATCTGTGCACATGAGCAGCCGTTTACAGCTGCAACACAAAGCCTAGACATGTTGCCCGTCAAGATTTATCTGCTCTGCACTCGGTCCTGTAGAGCGCAAGCTTTTCAGAGCTTTTGTTATTTTCAGCTGACATTTAGAAAGATAGTGAGCCCTAGTAAGCCCTTAAAGGGGTCATCGGATGCCCATTTTCCCCAAGTTGATATGATTCTTTAGGGTCTTAATGGAAAGTCTATAACATACTTTGGTTAAAATTTCTCAATGGTAGTGTAAAACGACACCCTTTTTACCCTGTCAAAAACAGCTCTGTTTACAGCGACCCGTTTTAGTCCATGTTCCTTTAAATGCTAATGAGCTCTGCTCACCCCGCCCCTCAGTTCCGTGGGGTGAAAATTTTTTATTATAGACTGTTAATTATAGACTGCTGATGATGATTTTAAGCTAAGTGGTTGAAAACCCATGAATACAATCACTTTTAATGTTACATAATTGCTTATCACTTTTGACCAATAGGTGGCACTGCCACCAAATTGATCTGATGTGGTCAGTGTTGGGTGACAATGACATACCTAAAGTTTGGTGTTCATATACCAAAGCACTGCAAAATTACAGCCTCAGATCCAGTTTGGCGTCACGCCATCATCTCTGACAATGAGTTATATGAAAACGGTTTGAGATATCATAAAACTTTTAATAATTTTTGGCCAGAATGGTCTGATGATGATTTGTGTAAAATTTGGTAAAGATCAGACAAACAGTCTAGGACGAGTTAGAAAAGATAGGTTTTTTATTTAAATCAACATGGCTTGACAGACATGTCCGTCGAAAAATATACCATTGGATTCTGTAGGACCCAGGGAACAGGTGGGATACATGGCCATGCGACAAAATTCACGAATGCTCCCTCAAGTGTTTTTTATAGCTGACTAACCAACTGTGAACAATGCAATGTAAATGGCCGATGTCCAAAATGGCCTGGGTTTCGATCAATCTTATGCTTTTTGTTCCAAACAGTTTTTTTAAATATGTCTTGACCAGTAGGTGGCGCTGTGCCGAAACTGTGCAAGGTCATGCGTGTTATCGCAGGTACCAAGTTTCGTCACAACTGGCCAAAGCGTTGCGAAGTTATAATCTGACGTCCTTTTCAGCATGCTCTTCATCAAATTGTTTACCACTCTTTACGAGAATCACTTGGTCTATCGAAAATCTTTTAATAACTTTTTGCTAGCACAGTATGAAGATAATCAGAGGGTAAAAAATATTATGGGCACACTTAAGTAGCCTTTATTTCATTAATAGACAATACAGGTATTTATAATGTTACAAAAGATTTCTATTTCAAATAAACGCTGTTTTATTGATCTTTCTATTTATCAAATAATAAAAATGAAGCAGCACAGCTGTTTTCAACATTGATAATAAATGTTTCTTGAGCAGCAAATCAGCATATCAAAATGATTTCTGAAGGATCATGTGACACTGAAGACTGGAGGAATGATGCTGAAAATACAGCTTTGATCACAGAAATAAATACATTTTACAATATATTCAAATAGAAAACATTTATTTTTAATTTGCAATAATATTTCACAATATGCTAAAAGACTATTAAAAGTATTACTGACCCCCAAACTTCTGAGTTGTAGTTCATGTCATACAAAACTTCATATCAAAAGGATTTCTGAAGATGATCACGTGACACTGAAGACTAGAGTAATGATGCTGAATATACAGCTTTGATCACAGAAATAAATACATTTTACAATATATTCAAATAGAAAACATTTATTTTTAATTTGCAATAATATTTCACAATATGCTAAAAGACTATTAAAAGTATTACTGACCCCCAAACTTCTGAGTTGTAGTTCATGTCATACAAAACTTATGTTCAATCAATATAATTTGTAAAATAAATAAATAAAACAAATCAAATTTGTGAACTGGATCAACAGCCTGATTGTACAGAACTGACTCAGGAATATTTGTTCAAATATTTAAAAGCATAAGTCATGGCAGTCTTCTTATTTATAGGTCAACGATTCCTTGGTCCTCTGTTTACATTATGCAAAATATAACGTTTTCTTTTGATTTTAGAGTGATATATATATATATACATATATATATATGTATATGTACCTGCAGCGATCAAACTCAGAGGCTTCAAGCAGATCTTTCAAGAAGCTTTCATAAGATGGAAAGGAGAAACGACACTGAACTAAAAATAAACCCTAGGTCATCTACCCTAAACTAAATTTGTACTTAAAAGCACCTTGAACTCAAACGTAAACGCTTCACATGAAGATGTGCTACTAGTGAAAAGAATGTGATAATGTACTGTCACGGAAAAACACTGTCACTTCCACCGACTTGCTGTTTTCAGAGGGCAACCCAACACAGAAACAATGAGCGTTATCTTAATTTAGTGTTTAAAATTAGGTGCTGTCTGTTTGTGACAAGGCTTCCCGAACATGAATTCCTGCAGTTGCTTCTCACAGAAAAGACGCTTGCAGCTTATTTCCACATCCAAAGACTCTTCTTTAACTACCAGTTCCTGTTTACAAGGCTGACAAGCAGTTATACGTCAAAGAGTCTTTTCCTGAGAGATATGAGGAAAACAAAAAAGCTATAATATATATATATATACATATATATATGTATATGTACCTGCAGCGATCAAACTCAGAGGCTTCAAGCAGATCTTTCAAGAAGCTTTCATAAGATGGAAAGGAGAAACGACACTGAACTACAAAATAAACCCTAGGTCATCTACCCTAAACTAAATTTGTACTTAAAACCACCTTGAACTCAAACGTAAACGCTTCACATGAAGATGTGCTACTAGTGAAAAGAATGTGATAATGTACTGTCACGGAAAAACACTGTCACTTCCACCGACTTGCTGTTTTCAGAGGGCAACCCGACGCAGAAACAATGAGCGTTATCTTAATTTAGTGTTTAAAATTAGGTGCTGTCTGTTTGTGACAAGGCTTCCCGAACATGAATTCCTGCAGTTGCTTCTCACAGAAAAGACGCTTGCAGCTTATTTCCACATCCAAAGACTCTTCTTTAACTACCAGTTCCTGTTTACAAGGCTGACAAGCAGTTATACGTCAAAGAGTCTTTTCCTGAGAGATATGAGGAAAACAAAAAAGCTATAAAAGCCGGAGAAGGGGCATACAGATATAATGTACGGATGAGACTTTTTATAGATCCCATTATTGTTTACGTCCAATTTTGAGGCCATAAAAAAGCTAGTGTACTCCTAAAAGTTCACTATTTTTTTAAATGCTTTAAATTTACGGATATTTTGTTACATGAAAAGAGACATAAAATATCGGTGACATCAGGTTGCACTCACAGTCGTTTTCAAATCGTTACTGTTTACAATGAGAATGTCTCCTCCCGCTAATAATGACTGCTGCCATGGCGGTGATATAAACTAAAGTTTTTTGCCTATTTAAAGAAAAAAAAAAAAAAAAGGGGTGGAGCCAAACTTTTTGTTTTATAAGTCGGAGTTATATTAAAAATTGACTTTGATCTTCCAAGCTGTTTAATGGCAGCAACAGTGTTGCAGTGCATCAGTCCAAAAGAAGTGAAATAAAACGCATCCATCCATAATAAAAAGTGTATCACACGGCTCCGGGGGGTGAACAAAGGCCTTCTGTAGCAAATCCATGCGTTTTTGTAAGAAAAATATCAATATTCAAAACGTAATAAACACTTTAATTAATCTCTTTAATGTAAGGCACTTTTTTATTATGGATGGAAGCGCTTTATTTCACTTCTTTTGGACTGATGAACTGCAACACCGCTGACTGCCATTAAACAGCTTGGAAGATCAAAGACAATTTCTAATATAACTCCGACTGGATTCGTCTGAAAGAAGAAGGTCATATACACCTAGGATGACTTGAGGGTGAGTAATTCATGGGCTAATTTTAATTTTTGGGTGAACTAACCCTTTAAGTAGGGCTGTGCAAAAAATCGAATGCGATTTTCATGCGCATCTCGTCAGTAAAGTCGGTTCTGTGATTAGTAGTAAATCTCCAGTACGTGCTTTCAGATGGAGCGGCATTTACTACACAGAACCGTAGTTCAATGACAAGCTACACAAAATCGGGTTCATAATCGGCAATGAATCGTCTGCGATTTTGAACGTGATTTTGCGTAGCTTGTCAGTGAACTACGGCTGTGTATTAAATGCCGCTCCATCTGAAAGCACGTGCTGGAGATTTACTACTAATCACAGAACCGACTTTACTGATGAGATGCGCATGAAAATCGCATTTGATTTTTTGCACAGCCCTACCTTTAAGATATTTTTAATGAAATCCGAGAGCTTTCTGACCCTCCATAGAAAGCAAGGGTACTGTACCACCAAGGTCAAGGCACAGAAACGTAGTAAGGACATCGGTAAAATAGTCGTATGCGTCGTTTACATGCAGATCAAAGCACGTGCATGCATCGTGATACTTTCCAAAATGGCACCAGGGTGACGGGGAGGAGAATAGTTGAATAAAGTCATTATTTTTGTTTTCTTTGCGCACAAAAAGTATTCTTGTAGCTTCATAAAATTACGGTTGAACCCCTGATGTCACATGGATTATTTTACCGATGTCCTTACTACGTTTTTGTGCCTTGATCGTGGTAGGACCCTTGCTGTCTATGCAGGGTCAGAGAAAAAAAAAATTCTTAATTTGTGTTCTGAAGATGAACGAAGGTCTTACGGGTTTGGAAAGACTTGAGAGTGAGTAATTAATGACAGAATTTTCATTTTTGGGTGAACCATCCCTTTAAGTTTAGAGTAGGGTTTACTTTAGGTAGTACGCTATTTTAAATGGCTAAAGAATATGAACCTTTTAGCATTCTGCAATACACAACTAACATAAAAGTGGTCAGTTTTACGTTCATCTGTTAAAACTCAACACGCTTTTAACGCCACTTACTGGAGATTTCACTTTGAAAGTGTCGCGAAACGTGCAAGAAGCAACATAATATCATGTTGCACAAATGTCATCACAGGTATACATTTCTAATTTGGATTGCAAAAATACAAATTCTATCATAAATTGCTAAGCTTGCATCTAGCATTCTTGTGTTCACAAACAGAATCATAAACACACACATACTTGACAATTACAAGTTTAAATCAGTTTGCAATTTTATATAACTTATAATACTGTAGCCTAGCACAAGTAGCCTAATAACCAATACAAATCTACTTATATGTATGCAATTACTGAATGACATTTGAAAAAAACTAAAAAATGTCATGACATCATCTCATGTAATTTCCGGTGTCCTCATCAAAGAGGAAATATTAATTTCACAAACCACTATGTCTGTGATGTGACACAATACTGTCTATGTTCAGAAACAGATAACCAGAGAAGAACTAGCCACAATGACTGTAAGCTAGTAAACCCTAGTGAACTTATTCTCTTATAATGCATCTTGTAGGCAACCTCACAGTTCACAAAGATGCTTCAACAGGACATAGTGACCATGAAATTAATAAATGAATCCTATGAATGGTCAAACACAGATCCTTTCTATTGCACCAAAAAAAAAAAAAACATATAGCCCATAGTCATTTTGCCAAATTAATGCGAATAACTGCATATGAGTTTACACAATCTTAATTTAAAAATAAAAACCATGCACATCGTCCCGTTAATCCATCGTGTTTCACGTGCTCCTGTGCAGCCTGTTGTCAAAGCAGCAAAAACAGACGAAAAACGACAAATAATACAAAAGCGAATCATTGGATTAACACATGGGCGAATAAATCTTACCTCTGTTTATAAGGGCGTTTCCGTTCAGTTCACACGCTCGCTGTCGGATGTATCGCCGCACATCTGCCTCATTCCCTCATCTGTTCATCTGTGATCAGACACTCACCACGCCTTCCCCTTACCGGCTACAAAGACACAGACCGGGGCCACGCCGTTATCTGCACACACACACACACACTCGCTCATACTATAGCATAGAATTGAGTGTGTGTGGATCCCCTACACACGCCCTCCGCTCACGGACACAGCTCGCTATTACCGATCTCACTGATGCTGCCGGGAAATAGTGAATTTTGAACACACCATATTTGATTAACACTTGATAATCAATTCAATGAATCGTTTAAATTAAATGACTCGATTCACTGATTCGTTCGATTAGTGCTTTAAAGGGGTCATACGATGCGATTTCAATTGTTCCTTTCTCTTTGGAGTGTTACAAGCTCTTGGTGCATAAAGAAGATCTGTAAAGTTGCAAAGACTAAAGTCTCAAATCCAAAGAGATATTCTTGGTAAAAGTTCAGAGTCAGCCACGCCTACCTAAAACGGCTCGTTCTAACACACCCCCACATGTCTACGTCACGATGTGGGAAGATTTGCATAACGCCGCCCAAATGTTCACGCAAAGAAAGAAGGCGTAACTTTTATTCTCGCTGTAGTATTGTTGCCGCCGCCGCCATGTCGTGAAGGTGCTGTGTTTCATTGTGAAAGCGAAACTACTTTGTTTGGTCTTCCAAAAGAGGACGATATCCGCTTCATCATGCCCAGAGCTGATCCGTGCTGATCGCTGAGAAAATACATTAACTTCGCTGTGGATCGCCGTATAGGCTTTCACCGTGGACGAAACGGAGTCCATCCCAGGGTCGTCACATGTGGTTGCCGCTCCTTCGTCGAATCCGCCGGTCGCACCGTTCTCAAGCCCGCCGCCTCAGCTCATTCTAGCCCAGCTTCCGCTCACGCTAGGCTGCCGTGTGTTTCGTTGTGAAAGCGAAACTACTTTGTTTGGTCTTCCAAAAGAGGACACGACTAGAAATCAGTGGTTAAGTTGTATTTACAACACTGTTCCAGAACAGTTCAACCCAAATATTCAGATGTGTGCAGCACATTTTATGGAGGACTGTTTCCTGATCCTGGTAGAGTAGACTACAATGCCGGCTGTTCTGACTCACAGACTGTAAGTACGTTTTTATTTAAAGGATTTGCCACTGATGATTCAAACGCGAGTTTTGAGCAGTGTAGAGTAGTGCTTGTTGTTTGTCATTTCTCCGATCACAAATGCAGACATGGTTTTATGTTTACGCGGCACAATGCAACGCAACTCGTAAAAAGTATAAGTCAGTATAATCCGTAATTATGTCCCCACTGGATGCAACAAATGCCTCGTTTATAATGGGTTTTAATGTTTTTGTCTCTTCGCTCCGGCCGGACAGGGCATCACAGTATGGTGAGGGGCGTAACATTTCCGTCACACACTTGAGGTATTCGGCCAATCACAACGCACTGGATAGCTGGCCAATCAGAGCACACCTCGCTTTTCAGAACGATGAGCTTTGTAAAAATTGACGCGTTTCACAGAGGAGAAACAGTAATGTACAATATGTGGAAAATAATGTGTTTTGAACCTTAAACCGCATAAACATATTTCATTACACCAAATACACAAAATAATGTTCTTTTTAGCAGCATCATATGACCCCTTTAAAGGTGCCGTCACATTGATCGTTACTCAGCGAAATTTTGCGGTCGAAATCCAAGAATCGCGTAAAAAATTTCCCCACTGAAATTTCGCTCATTTTAAAGTTGGTCACACAAAAATTTGCCTTGCTAACAATTCGAAATCTGCTCGGTTTTAAAGTGACTTGTGAGCACTGCACTACAATAGACAATGGACCATTTTGAAAACAAAATTTGGCAGAAATATTGCTAATGTGGCCGCACCTTACAAAGAAAACAGAGTAATTCTAATTCTAGCTAACAGGGAACATTCACAGAACTTTGGCTAATGTTCTGGTTCTCTCAAAGTTATGAACAAACATTCTTCCAGAAACGTAAATAGAATGTTTATTCAAAGTTATCTGGTCATTTATAGACCTAATGTTCTCAACATGTTGCCACAATGTTATTTAAACATTGTTCAAGGAACTTTTTTTCCTGAAACAGTCTTTGAGCGACTGTAATTCAAAGTCATTACTCTTCGTGTGTAGATTATGCAGCGTACACAACCGCTGAAAGGTTTTATGAAGGTTAGTCCATGAGAAGCCATACTGGATCGTATATAGGCTCAGCCTTTTGGGTTTCCCTGTTGAAAAAAACAGCATATGCTGGTTAGGTATGTTTTGATGCTGGGATGCTGGTTTAAGCTGGTCCTTTTGCTGGTTTATGCTGGTCATGTGCTGGAAAAGGATAAGCATAAACCAGCAAAGGACCAGCTTAAACCAGCGAAGGACCAGCATAAACCAGCAAAGGACCAGCAAAGGACCAGCTTAAACCAGCAAAGGGCCAGCATAAACCAGCAAAGGACCAGCAAAGGACCAGCTTAAACCAGCAAAGGGCCAGCATAAACCAGCAAAGGACCAGCAAAGGACCAGCTTAAACCAGCAAAGGGCCAGCATAAACCAGCAAAGGACCAGCAAAGGACCAGCTTAAACCAGCAAAGGGCCAGCATAAACCAGCAAAGGACCAGCAAAGGACCAGCTTAAACCAGCAAAGGGCCAGCATAAACCAGCAAAGGACCAGCAAAGGACCAGCTTAAACCAGCAAAGGGCCAGCATAAACCAGCAAAGGACCAGCAAAGGACCAGCTTAAACCAGCAAAGGGCCAGCATAAACCAGCAAAGGACCAGCAAAGGACCAGCTTAAACCAGCAAAGGGCCAGCATAAACCAGCAAAGGACCAGCAAAGGACCAGCTTAAACCAGCAAAGGGCCAGCATAAACCAGCAAAGGACCAGCAAAGGACCAGCTTAAACCAGCAAAGGGCCAGCATAAACCAGCAAAGGACCAGCAAAGGACCAGCTTAAACCAGCAAAGGGCCAGCATAAACCAGCAAAGGACCAGCAAAGGACCAGCTTAAACCAGCAAAGGGCCAGCATAAACCAGCAAAGGACCAGCAAAGGACCAGCTTAAACCAGCAAAGGGCCAGCATAAACCAGCAAAGGACCAGCAAAGGACCAGCTTAAACCAGCAAAGGGCCAGCATAAACCAGCAAAGGACCAGCAAAGGACCAGCTTAAACCAGCAAAGGGCCAGCATAAACCAGCAAAGGACCAGCAAAGGACCAGCTTAAACCAGCAAAGGGCCAGCATAAACCAGCAAAGGACCAGCAAAGGACCAGCTTAAACCAGCAAAGGGCCAGCATAAACCAGCAAAGGACCAGCAAAGGACCAGCTTAAACCAGCAAAGGGCCAGCATAAACCAGCAAAGGACCAGCAAAGGACCAGCTTAAACCAGCAAAGGGCCAGCATAAACCAGCAAAGGACCAGCAAAGGACCAGCTTAAACCAGCAAAGGGCCAGCATAAACCAGCAAAGGACCAGCAAAGGACCAGCTTAAACCAGCAAAGGGCCAGCATAAACCAGCAAAGGACCAGCAAAGGACCAGCTTAAACCAGCAAAGGGCCAGCATAAACCAGCAAAGGACCAGCAAAGGACCAGCTTAAACCAGCAAAGGGCCAGCATAAACCAGCAAAGGACCAGCAAAGGACCAGCTTAAACCAGCAAAGGGCCAGCATAAACCAGCAAAGGACCAGCAAAGGACCAGCTTAAACCAGCAAAGGGCCAGCATAAACCAGCAAAGGACCAGCAAAGGACCAGCTTAAACCAGCAAAGGGCCAGCATAAACCAGCAAAGGACCAGCAAAGGACCAGCTTAAACCAGCAAAGGGCCAGCATAAACCAGCAAAGGACCAGCAAAGGACCAGCTTAAACCAGCAAAGGGCCAGCATAAACCAGCAAAGGACCAGCAAAGGACCAGCTTAAACCAGCAAAGGGCCAGCATAAACCAGCAAAGGACCAGCAAAGGACCAGCTTAAACCAGCAAAGGGCCAGCATAAACCAGCAAAGGACCAGCAAAGGACCAGCTTAAACCAGCAAAGGGCCAGCATAAACCAGCAAAGGACCAGCAAAGGACCAGCTTAAACCAGCAAAGGGCCAGCATAAACCAGCAAAGGACCAGCAAAGGACCAGCTTAAACCAGCAAAGGGCCAGCATAAACCAGCAAAGGACCAGCAAAGGACCAGCTTAAACCAGCAAAGGGCCAGCATAAACCAGCAAAGGACCAGCAAAGGACCAGCTTAAACCAGCAAAGGGCCAGCATAAACCAGCAAAGGACCAGCAAAGGACCAGCTTAAACCAGCAAAGGGCCAGCATAAACCAGCAAAGGACCAGCAAAGGACCAGCTTAAACCAGCAAAGGGCCAGCATAAACCAGCAAAGGACCAGCAAAGGACCAGCTTAAACCAGCAAAGGGCCAGCATAAACCAGCAAAGGACCAGCAAAGGACCAGCTTAAACCAGCAAAGGGCCAGCATAAACCAGCAAAGGACCAGCAAAGGACCAGCTTAAACCAGCAAAGGGCCAGCATAAACCAGCAAAGGACCAGCAAAGGACCAGCTTAAACCAGCAAAGGGCCAGCATAAACCAGCAAAGGACCAGCAAAGGACCAGCTTAAACCAGCAAAGGACCAGCATAAACCAGCAAAGGACTATCTTAAACCAGCAAAGGACCAGCATAAATCAGCAAAAGACCAGCATAAACCAGCAAAAGACCATCTTAAACCAGCATCCCAGCGTCAAAACATACCTAACCAGCATATGCTGGTTTTTTCAACAGAGTTGTTCTTGTTTAAATCCCAGCGTCAAAACATACCTAACCAGCATATGCTGTTTTTTTCAACAGGGCTGACAGCAAAATCCCAAACATCTGAACAAAGGGCCTGGTGTATTTGTATCTTCTCAGTGCCCACTGTGTGAACGCCCATGTGATCCCCCTTCCCCATCACCCTCCACAACACACACACACACACACACACACACACACACACACACACACAACACACACACAACACACACACACACAACACACACACACACACACACACACACACACACACACCCACTA
>NW_015505845.1:327401-336820 GCF_001515645.1 Sinocyclocheilus grahami
CACAACACACACACACACACACACACACACACACACACACCATCTGCACTGAGAGAGCAGCTCACTGTTCATCCCAACCGGAAGCTAAAATCAGACAAGCATACTGTATAACTGAAATTAAGTGTCACAATGATGGGAGTCCTACAAAAACATATGATTTAGGGGGAAAGTAAGCATGAAGGTCTACCCCTAAATATAATTGAGCTGTTCCCATGAATGAGATCATACAAATGAGCGAAACTGTGCCACAATTTATAACAGCTGTCTGGATCAGAAAGCTAAAAGCAAAGCTGTTATTTAACAGAGATGTAAACATTTCAATAATTTAACAACACAGGATATGTTCACAGTTATCTGATGTTGGTTAACGGTACACTTGGTTTGTCTGAAATGAACTTCTGTAGCCTACCAAGTGAAATAGTGTTAGTACACTAAACTACAATGCCATTTTGAGTCTTCTTATTTGATGAATAACTGAGACGTCGAATATCAGTAATGTTAGAGACTAGCTCAGATAGTAGGTGCAAATTAAGCAACACATCTAAGCTACTTTTAACTGAAAAAATAAATAAAAAATCAGACACTGGGTCATAAGCGTTGAAGTGGGAGGATGTTGTTTCATATATTTGATTATCCTGACATCGCGTGGACATTGATTGTACTGCTTCTAAAATTGCATGGAGATGAAATAGCGCAATTAAAATTATTAAAAAAATTAATGAATGTTCTTTGATAAATGAACAAGTAATATCTTCCTGTTCGTAGCATGTAGATAACGTCCTTTTATTTGTAGCCAAAGCCAAACACGTTGCTGTTAAGGGTAACGCCCCCTTTTTGGTGCCAGCCAATCAAAAGATGCTGAAACACGGCTGTCGTCATTCCTGGGATTTGTAGTTCCACACTTCATTGGGCCGCGTTCGCCGCAGTCACACAGCCCTCCTGACGGACTACAAAGCGAATCTAGCGGACTACCGGAGCGCACTGACAGCTTGACATCACGGTGGCTGGCACTTCGCGCGTCTGGAAGTACGACTCTTACTTTCCACCTGGCAGCAAGTTGACAGCTTTTGAAAATGCAGTCGGAATCGGGGATCGTGGCCGACTTTGAAGTCGGAGAGGAATTTCACGAGGAGCCTAAAACATATTACGAGCTGAAGAGCCAGCCGCTGGAAAGCAGGTCAGTGAATGAGCGTCTGACAGCTCTCTGCTGCATGCGCTTAAAAGTGTGGCATGCCCAGAAAAGACCGCGTCTGGTATCTGTTTGCACGTTTTCTGAGTTATTCTGCTAGTTTACTCTCTCTAATAAGAGTCAGCTGCGCTCTCTGCGTCCACTGTTGGCAGACGCGCTCATTATAACGCAAGCGCTTGAGTCGCGTCGCGTCGCGTCGCGTGCGGCGATGTACAGTAGACAACGCCTAATCACTTTCATAAACATTATGTAAAGCAGATCTGTAGGTCAAGTCCTTTTTAAGATAGTTGTCGCCCTATTTATTCCGGGGAATATTTTAGAGTGAGATTATTTTTGGAAGGCAATTTAAACACAAAGTGACTAAACATATTGAAATCTATATTTTTACATATTCCATCCTGCATCAAATATAAAGCCTATTAAACACGAACTGAACTTTTGTGACAAAAGCAGTGCACTGAAATAGTTCATTTGAGACCCCAAACAAAAATGCACAAAGACAATATGTTAAAAAATGTTTTGCCTAACAAATAATGTCATACATTTATAAGCTTATTTATTCATTATTATAAATGTTAACATTAAAACATGTGACAACTTGCCCCGAGCTGACACTGTACTGAGAGCCAAGTTGAATCTCTTGGTTAAATCTACTGTTATTATGCATTATCATAGTTATCTCTTGTTACCAACAGCTATTGCAAACAATATGATGATACCAAAATAAAAATGAGAAAAAAAGTCTAATTTAAGAGCGTTTTGAACTGCACGTGAGAAGAAAACCACTGTGAGAGAAACACATTTGTGCATTCGGACTTTGGACTCAAAATCTTACTTGTGACAACTAGCCCAGGTCTCACCACATGAAAATATTTTCTAACAAAAAATAATGAATTACCTAATGATCTCTGTCTATTATTTAATGTTGTGGAAGCTGTTATAAGCTGCTGTCCGAACACTGATGCACGAGTTCTTCTCCAACAACATTATATTTATATCAAACGAATGCAAAGACTCATTGAGGCATGCAAATGATAAGTCCTGTTTTTGCCCATCAGCACTAAATGCGTTTTCCCAGACTGTTTCTCCACGACAGTCTTCCATGCAGCTTCATTGGCAGACGGTGAGATCTTAATTTAGATGAGGCAGACGGCTCTGGCCACCATGAGGTGAAAATTAACAACATAAATATAGAAGCGCAGGATAATACCTCAGATGCTGTGGGTGAATTTTAGGGGCTATTTTGGCTTGTTGCTAAAATATTGAGCGTAATAACGGGTGTGTTAGATCACAGCCGGATGCAAAATATTGCACTGAAATGAATTGATTGCATCTGTCATTCAGCTTTGGCGATGGAGTTTGGATCTGTGTTTTTATAGGGTTCCCACTTCCCACAGTCATGGAAAAACATCATCAGGGATTTTTGTCATTTTAAGTGAAATATTGCAAATTCATAGACATTTCTGTAGTGAATATTCATGTTTTGTTTGTTTCTAGTGTTGCTTTTAAAAATCCACTGGAAAATTCATTAGACAAAAGTTGTGGGAACCCTGTTTGTTAGGCCCAAACTCACTTTGCTGTTCAGGTTTGCATTAATGCATGCGCTCAAAATGCAATTCATAATTCAGCCCAAGTATGTGTTCATTCTAAGTGATGCTTTATCTGGCTCTTTCTGCTACAGAGGTACCCAAACTTTTTACTACGAAGGGCCAAAAATCAAACTTGATTGAGGGCAGTGGTTCAAAACAGATGTTACTTTATATCCATCTATATTATTTAAAAAATTACATTTAAAAAAAATCGAATTCGGTTATATTGTCTTTCAATGCAAAAATACAAAAAACAAAAAATGTGACATGGTGGGCAAAATCAAAGGTCATAACGGGACTTAACTTTGGCCTGCAAGCCCTGCTTTGAGCATCTCTGTCCTATAATGTCAACTACTTACTTAAAGATAAAGTGTGCAGCTTCTGAGCAACTAGTGTCACTTACAATTACAGAAATAAAGCATATTTTTAAACAACATTTGCAAAGGCCCCTTACATGCATCACATCTTTACGATTATTCTTATCCTTACAAAGTTGTACTACTTTATCTGGGTCTTGACAGTAAATAGCTGTCAACTATGGTAACTTTAGCTTACCTGTCAAGAAGAAACTCCTCAAGTTCAGCATCTTGATAGTAACCCAAAGATGCAATCAAGTTACTCTCTTGTAAAAATACTGCCAAGGGCTACCCTTGTTTTACACCATTTACCCCACATGTATTTTGGCTTGCAGTTCTGTAAATGATTTTTCCCCCCCGTGTAACACGTCATGATCCCGTGAGCTCACACCTCCTCAACACACTTTGGCTCAGCTTGCTACAGTAGCCACGCCCCCAAACTCTCGCTATTGGTTGAGCTGGAATGATTGACAGATATGGGCCAACCACTTTAAATGCTTCACTGGTGCCTGGAAGGCTCAATGTTTGAACTTTTGGGGGAGACAATCCTATGAATAGCATACCTATATTAATAAATGAACAATAACTTGTGTTAAGAAAATGTGTTTTGACATAAAAAAAATCATACAACTTCAGCTATAAAGTTAAACTGTTTAGTCAACATGTTTAGTTAGCCCACCGTCAACTGTCTTAGCATACTTGTAATGAGAAACACTTATCAAGAAACGATACGCTTTAAGGGCTCCCTGCAGTTCTCTTTCAAAACAAGTCATTTTATGGTTTAACATTTGAAAATGAAGAGAGCCTTGACTATTAGTATTTTAAGTTCACCGTTATAATATAAATATTTAGTAGTATATTATAATATTTAGTTATTTTGTTTTTATTCAGTAATGATATTTTTTATAATTGTAGCATTTTATAGTAATAATAATAATAATACTAATATGTCAAAACAGATGTTACTTTATATCCATCTATATTATTTTAAAAATTACATTTAAAAAAATCGAATTCGGTTATATTGTCTTTCAATGCAAAAATACAAAAAACTAAAAATGTGACATGGTGGGCAAAATCAAAGGTCATAACGGGACTTAACTTTGGCCTGCAAGCCCTGCTTTGAGCATCTCTGTCCTATAATGTCAACTACTTACTTAAAGATAAAGTGTGCAGCTTCTGAGCAACTAGTGTCATTTACAATTACAGAAATAAAGCATATTTTTAAACAACATTTGCAAAGGCCCCTTACATGCATCACATCTTTACGATTATTCTTATCCTTACAAAGTTGTACTACTTTATCTGGGTCTTGACAGTAAATAGCTGTCAACTATGGTAACTTTAGCTTACCTGTCAAGAAGAAACTCTTCAAGTTCAGCATCTTGATAGTAACCCAAAGATGCAATCAAGTTACTCTCTTGTAAAAATACTGCCAAGGGCTACCCTTGTTTTACACCATTTACCCCACATGTATTTTGGCTTGCAGTTCTGTAAATGATTTTTCCCCCCGTGTAACACGTCATGATCCCGTGAGCTCACACCTCCTCAACACACTTTGGCTCAGCTTGCTACAGTAGCCACGCCCCCAAACTCTCGCTATTGGTTGAGCTGGAATGATTGACAGATATGGGCCGACCACTTTAAATGTTTCATTGGTGCCTGGAAGGCTCAATGTTTGAACTTTTGGGGGAGACAATCCTATGAATAGCGAATGAGAAACACTTATCAAGAAACGATACGCTTTAAGGGCTCCCTGCAGTTCTCTTTCAAAACAAGTCATTTTATGGTTTAACATTTGAAAATGAAGAGAGCCTTGACTATTAGTATTTTAAGTTCACCGTTATAATATAAATATTTAGTAGTATATTATAATATTTAGTTATTTTGTTTTTATTCAGTAATGATATTTTTTATAATTGTAGCATTTTATAGTAATAATAATAATAATACTAATATAATGAATATTAATTAATTTATTATTGTTGTTGTTTATAGCAATTTTAATATATATAAGCACTACATTTTAGGCTAAATTGTGTAGCCCTACAACCAAGCACAGCAAACCTTGATTTATTAAAATCACACACACAAAAAAAATCTTTCCCTAAATCATGCATTCCTAGTTTTTGTTGTTGTTATTTTATACTAATATATATATATATATATATATATATACAGATGTGCTCATAAGTTTACATACCCCTTGCAGAATGTGCAAAATGTTAATAATTGAAACAAAATAAGAGGGATCATGAAATTTGCATTTTTTTATTTATTTAGTACTGTCCTGAGTAAGCTATTTCACATAACAGATGTCTACATATACTCCACAAAACAAAATAATAACTGAATTTATAAAAATGACCCCATTCAAAAGTGTAGATACCCTTCAATCTCAATACCGTGTGTCGTTTCCTGGATGATCCACGACTGTTTCTCTGTTTAGTGATAGTTGTTCATGAGTCCTGCGTTGGTCCTGAGCAGTTCAACTGGCTGCTGTTCTTCAGAAAAATCCCCGGCTCCTGCACATTGGTTTTCCAGCATCTTCTGCATATTTGAACCATTTCCAACATTAACTGCATGATTTACGCAGTTAATGGGCCTGCGTAAAAGGACCAACGCAGGACTCGTGAGCAACTATCACAAAACAGAGAAACAGTCGTGGATCATCCAGGAAACGACACAAAGTGTTTTCTTCAAACTCCTGTTTCATTCATGAAAATGTTTTTGATTACAATGAGGCGGTCAACAGATACGTCTCCTCTTAGGGCAGAGACGGAAGATGATTGTTCTCAGTCTAGTTGATTAGTTGCATAATAACAGATAAGGACTTGCAAGCTGGTTTGATTTTCTCATAGCTTTGTCGATTACAAGGCCACTGCGGTTGGGAGTTTGACGCAAGACACCCGAACGGTGGAGTGTATTTTTAGGTGGTCATCAGCGCAACTCCTTAGTCAGATTTCAAGACTTCCTGTTTTTTATTTTTTCTTTGACCCTCCCAGAATTCCCAAAAAAAGATTCAGGCGTGAACCTTCAAACGTGCATTCATATTAACCTCCCTCTGGTGTGCACTTTTGTGATAAAGTTTCATTTGCATTCATTTGATCAAATGTGACAGGAAATTATTTCAAATAAATGCTGTTCTTTTGAATGTTCTATTAATCAAAGAATCCTATAAAAAATGATCACCGTTTCCACAAAAATATGAAGCAGCACAACTGCTTCTACATTGATAATAATCAGAAATGTTTCTTGATCAGCAAATATCGATTCATATTATTATGATTTCTGAAGGATCATGTGACACTGAAGACTGGAGTAATGATGCTGAAAATTTAGCTGCACATCACATGAATCAATTACACTTTAAAACATATTCACATAGAAAACAGTTATTTTAAATTGTAATGATAAGCCTTGGTGAGCAGAAGAGATTTTATTTGTACTAGATGTATAGACTCTTTCATTTATAACATTAAAACATCTTCCCAACCCCAAACGTTTGAACGGTAATGTAGCTTTAAAACCTTAGTAAGCACAAATGCCTTCAAACTGAGCCAGTGTAACATATTCCACAAAATACAGGAAGCAGACTGATGCAGTCTACAGTGTACAGTATTTCCAGTATATATTTGTAGGCATCCTTAAAACAAGATCAGTTTACATGCAAAAAAGCAAATTACAGAAAATAGTAAGACTTGTTTGGATTTTACTTTAAAACCAGAAACATATTTGCCAATGGAGAAAGTAAAACAGGCTTTTTTTCTTTTCATTTTTTGCTGAAAATATTAATAAAATTATATTATGAATTATCAATTGGTGCCTTATGCTGTAACAGGCTCTCAGGCCACATTCAACTAATAAATATGACCTGTAACAGGAACAACATTTAAAATCAAGTTGCTTGTATATGTTATGTTAGATTTAAAAAGGTATTTCAAGATAAGGTTGTGATGCTGCATTCATGCAATGTTGTAATTACTATAATTATAACCCAGACTTTCTATGTGGAGCTGTTCACATCCTTGGACTCAGAATGAAGTTAGTGTCGGACTAATTGAATATCATAATGTTTTAAAACACTCAGTAGCAGACGCTTAAAATAATTGATGACAAATCAGCGAATCATCGCAGAGAGCTGCTGTAAATCAGATCAAATCTCTGGAGAGCTGCGTTCACCCAAAATGTTTCCTCCTCGTCACCTCATTCTGTGAAGTGTGAGTGTGTCAGTGTTTCCAGCGGAGCTGATAAAAGTTGAGTGTTGAGTGAGTGAAGACAAATACAGAGAAGAGTGCATTGAGTCAGTATAAATGCAGTGTGAACAGAAGAGCGGAGTAAAGAAGAGCTATGGCAAGTGACACAAGCCCAGAGGTAGGACTTCAGTCTGTTCATTCATAGACTTCAGAGCTGAGATTTACAGATTAGCGTAACAAAGAAATGTTTGTATTTGCTTCTGAACAAATTTTGTGCCCATTTCCATTAGAGATGCTTAAAGCTAAACAGTTTGATGCCAATTTTCGATTTGCTCGGGCTCCAAGGATTGTTCTTACAGTATTACAGCGGTGCCTAAACAGTAGCGTGTTTAAGCAGCACGCAACCAACACAAATGCATGGGGCCCTGCAGTCCGGGGGAAGTGCTTGCTTAGGGCCCACAAAACTCTAAACACACCTCTGATTTCAATTTCATGCTCTTCGTAAACCTTTGTAAATGTCCTGAAGATTTGCAGTACTGATAGACCATAGGGGTTGAACGACTTCTGATTTTTTGAAGTCGACATTTATGTGATGAAAGTCGAGTCGAAGTCGACTAGTCGCTGATGACGTCATTAATGAACAAATAAGTCTGGAGCTGTGACAAACACCTTGTGCACAGCGCTGCCCACATGGCTGTTGCTCCTATAACAGCTTTTTTATCAATTCTTTTGTCTTTAAGTCGTTATATTTCTCACAGATTTCTGCTCGTTCTAAATCAGATACAGATAAAGTAGCACAGTAAAGATTACATTCATATGAATGCATTAGTGAGAGCGATTGCGTGTGTGCATTAATTCTACCAGGCAGCGTCTATCTACTAGTAGTGAAGCTGTGGGATTTAGTTATTAAGAAATAAATGCTTGAACTTTTCAGTTTCTAAGCTATTTTATTGAGAAATCACAGAACAGTGTTGACAATGCATTTCTGTGCTCAATGATTCTGTGTGCGTGATGTAGGAGCTACTGTCTGTAGCCTATGTGTGTGCGTTACAGTGCAGCAGCGCATTAGATTAGAACGGCGATTAACTTACCTGTGCAATAAGCGGTTTAAAACGTGCATTCTCCCGTTCAATTTCGAGCAGTAATATAATCACACATGTCCAATCTGAGATGATTGCATTGATCCAATAATTACTGCAGCTTAGTTAGGCCTGGAGAAGTTAGACCTACTTGCTCCTATTTTTTTTTTCTCAGAATCTATTGATAATAAACAGATTTCAGTTTGTAATTTTATTGTGAATTGTGAATAAATATTGTGTAAAAATGAACTAAGTAATATATAATAAATATGAATAAAAGATTCAAAATCATTAAAGGGGTCATCGGATGACCATTTTTCACAAGTCGATATGATTCTTTAGGGTCTTAATGGAAAGTCTATACCATACTTTGGTTAAAATTTCTCAATGGTAGTGTAAAACAACACCCTTTTACTAGGGGTGGGAATCACCAGAGGCCTCACGATACAATATTATCACGATACTTGTGTCACGATACAATATTATTGCGATTTTAAATATATTGCGATATATTGCAATTTATTACCATTTTCCAACTTCAAATTATGTCCCCAAAGGAAAACTTTGACAACATCTGTTTAACTAAAAAGAAACATTTCTCAGTTTGTTTATCTCGCTTCAGTTTTATTGTTGCAGTGCAAAATGGGATTGTCAAGCAGACAAACTGACCAACACTTTCAAGAAAACCTGTCATAAATGTTGTATGCACCTGGCAAACTCAACTATTTGTATTACAGTCTAATCTAGTCCACCTTAATTAAATGTAAACAGGTATGCACTGCTGTGCTACTACAGGTATTTTGAACAGTGCAACTTGAAATTGTACTAAAACGTTGTGCAGACCCTTCAGCAATTGGGGCATTTGAAAGTAAATTACTGTTAAATTTAAATTAAATTAAATTAAACATGTAGTCTTACATCTAGGGATGCACCGAAATGGAAATTCTGGGCCGAAACGGAAACCGGAAATGCTTTTTAATGATTATTTATTATTTTATTAAATAATATAA
>NW_015505845.1:337479-338190 GCF_001515645.1 Sinocyclocheilus grahami
AAATCAACAGTTGTGCTTGTTAACAGTTAATGCACTCTGAATTAACATGAACGTGAATAACTGTATTCTCATTAACTAACATTAAGAAAAATGTATAAATACTGTAATAAATGTATTGTTCATTGTTCGTTCATGATAGTTAATACATGAACTAATGGAACCTTATTGAAAAGTGTTATCTTAATATTAAATATCAATATATTATTTTTATTCACTTCTATGTAACAGAATCAGATATAAGTTGTTGTTTGTTTGTTTTTTGACTAATTATCCAAATTATGTATAGTCCTACAAAGCTATTATTATCAGAGCATATGAGCCGAGCATAGCGTCACTGAAGGTAGCATTATTTTAGCAGCGTTGCGCAGTACAGCTGAACTAGCCTACAGCATGTTACAGCACAGTAGCGCTACTGCAAACCGGAACAAGTAGGCCTATACTGCATAGAAATTTCCTGTCAGCGCGTTATTTGAGCGGACTTTGCTTTTCTGATGAGCATGAGCGGTACATGAGCGGAACGCACATTCATAGATCGGAATATTGAGCGGAGCGTCAAACCAAACATGAAACATGCGCGCTGAACACTGTCGGGCGGGCGCGACGTGGTGCGCCATATATATTATTATTATTATATGTAGCCTATATTTTCAGTGCATCCCTACTTACACCCCCTCCTTGTTTACAAATCCGAAGTAAGTCCATACATCCGAT
>NW_015505845.1:338200-346957 GCF_001515645.1 Sinocyclocheilus grahami
CTTACTGAAGGTGGCCCTCACCAGAAAAAAACCACCATCTAGTGGATTGTAAAGAAATGTATTTTATTACTCTACCAAATAGTATAATAGTATAACGTCACTTTGCGTCCGTGTATCGATACAGTATTGCCACAGAAAAAAAACGCGATACTATGCTGTATCAATCCCCCCCCAAGGAACTCCGCAAACATTGCTTTGTTCTGTAATCTAAAGTGTAATAATAGTCATTAACGATTTCAGATAAATGATACGCATGTAGTCTTGTTAATTTGCAGCACTTACCAAGTTACTCTGCCAAATAGTTCATGGCTTCAAACAGATATAGAGGAATATATTCCAACAAAAATCACACACATTTTATGAAGAAATGAAAGCCATTACACACATAAACTTAATGAATAGATGTTAATTTCAATGATTTGTTAGTTTTATTAGCTGTCACTTTCATGCATCGCATAGGCCCACAATGTTTATACAGTAGTAGCCCAATCCCATCCCGCTTGCACAAAGCGTAGTTGTTCATTACCACGGCAACCACTTGGTCTTCAATCAGCATCCCGCTTCTTGCAGGACAAACGCTTAACTTGAAAATGCTTAAAGTAGCTTGAAGTACAAAGACAGACTGAACCAAATTCAATACACAACTTAATTATCATGCATACTGCAGGCATTCAGGTGGACCCAAAATATGAATGCAACGCAAAACAGCAACGCTTATGCATTTTCTATAACGGTTAGGAAAACGCTTAACGTGCAATGTTTGCGGTGTTCCTGCATGGCTTTGACGAACAGATGTCGCTATAGCGTGCCATCACGTTGCGTTGCGCATGCGTGAATTAAGTCATTATTTCGAGAAAGTTTCTCATTATTATGAGAAGATAAGTCATTTCGATAAAGTTTATCGTTATTACGATATGTTAAGTCATTATGATAAATTTTCTCATTATTTTGAGAAAGTTTCTCATTATTACACTTTTACTGAAAGTAACACAATAAAACTGGACAGAATTTATATTAATATTGGTAACACTTTACAATAAGGTTCATTAGTTAACTACTTTAGATAATGAACTAAGAATGAACAATAGTCCTTCAGCATTTACTAATCTTAGTTCATGTTAATTTCAACATTTACTAATGCATTATTAAAATCAACAGTTGTGCTTGTTAACAGTTAATGCACTCTGAATTAACATGAACTAACAGTGAATAACTGTATTCTCATGAACTAACATTAAGAAATATTAATAAATACTGTATTAAATGTATTGTTCATTGTTTGCTCATGATAGTTAATACATGAACTAATGGAACCTTATTGAAAAGTGTTATCTTAATATTAAATATCAATATATTATTTTTATTCACTTCTATGTAACAGAATCAGATATAAGTTGTTGTTTGTTTGTTTTTTGACTAATTATCCAAATTATGTATAGTCCTACAAAGCTATTATTATCAGAGCATATGAGCCGAGCATAGCGTCACTGAAGGTAGCATTATTTTAGCAGCGTTGCGCAGTACAGCTGAACTAGCCTACAGCATGTTACAGCACAGTAGCGCTACTGCAAACCGGAACAAGTAGGCCTATACTGCATAGAAATTTCCTGTCAGCGCGTTATTTGAGCGGACTTTGCTTTTCTGATGAGCATGAGCGGTACATGAGCGGAACGCACATTCATAGATCGGAATATTGAGCGGAGCGTCAAACCAAACATGAAACATGCGCGCTGAACACTGTCGGGCGGGCGCGACGTGGTGCGCCATATATATTATTATTATTATATGTAGCCTATATTTTCAGTGCATCCCTACTTACACCCCCTCCTTGTTTACAAATCCGAAGTAAGTCCATACATCCGATTTAAACGCGGACGTGCTTTCCTGATAGCTTTCCGAGATGCCGCCCTCTTTATTTTACTAACTTACTGCATGCTGAAGGTGGCCCAGCTGACCTCACCAGAAAAAAACCACCATCTAGTGGATTGTAAAGAAATGTATTTTATTACTCTACCAAATAGTATAATAAAAGATCGATATTTGGCGTCCGTGTATCGATACAGTAATGCCGCGGAAAATATTGCGATACTATGCTGTATCAATTTTTTCCCCCACCCCTACCTTTTACCCTCTGTCAAAACAGCTCTGTTCAAAGTGACCCGTTTCAGTGCATGTCCCTTTAAATGCTAATGAGCTCTGCTCGCTCCGCCCCTCTCTTCCGTGTGGTGAGGAGCAGTTCTCATGAGACTGTAAGCAAAAAAAAGTTCATTGAAATAAAGCTGAAATAAAATAAATGATTGCATCTTAAACTTAAGAAATAGAATTGCCAACTAACTGTAACAAAATATGCTTAAATACTAAAATGACTAAAATTGAAACTGAAATAAGTATAAATGGAAGCAAAATGGAAATATTACAAAAAATAAAAATAAAAACACTGACAAAACATTACTAAAACTTAAACTAAAATAAAAAAGGAAACTGAAAATATTAAAATAAAAGCTAGTTTAAAAGTATATAAATAATACTAAAAAACACCGTACATTTAATAAGGGTGTCATCAAATAAAATGATCATGGTTTCATTGTGAACAGTTCATCTGAGCACATTATTTCAATAATAAAAAAAAGAATATTGTAATATATAATGAAAATATAATAACTTGCTTCACTTCTGAAACAACTTTTCAGCTGAGGTCGCCAAGTCTCATTGTTAAAATCAAGTCCTGTCTGTTTTATTTTCAGTAAAAAAAAAGTTTGTTGTGCACACATTTTGTGTTATACTTAATGGCATAGTGGGGACCTTAATTTAGATATCAGCAGTTAAAATTCATATAGGTCAACCAGTACTTGCTGAATAGACTGGCCTACTATGTTTTAGTTTTAACATAGCACACTTGCATGAGGAAGAATATGAGATCTAAAATGTATTCCAGTACTGTCCAGTATCATAGTTGTGTGTTTTCTCAGCGTGTGTGTTGTCTAGGCAAAGCTTGAACTGAAAGACAGAGTTCAAGCCCAGCAAATAAGAGAGGAGAGAATGAATAAAACGTAATTATGGAAATGGGAGGCAACAAATCGAATTTAGTGCTCCGCACCCATCCTGTAAATATTACAACAAAGAGCCCCACTATATGTCAGCTGTGACGGCTGACAACAGACTGTAAACATTACTGAAAACAGCTCCTTCCTCTTTAATGTTTATTCATTTGTTAACATACAGTAAAGCCCTTTTACCTTTTCACAGAAACTAAGTTTTTCTGGAAAAGATCCTTCTGAAACAAAGCGATGTCTGGAATAGCATTCTAGCATACTGTTAACATACAGTAACAATTTCAGTATCACGCATATATTATCATTTTTGTTAATATTTTGAATTAGCTTTTATTTTAATTTTTTCTGTTTTCAGTTTAATTTAGGCTCAGTTCTCTTTTTTATTAATTTTGTTGTGTTTTTGTCATTTGTAGTAGTTTTTAAAATGTGTCTGTAGTTTTTATTAAGTTAAATTTTTTTGTTTTAGTCATTATAATACCTCAACTTAAATTAGATAAAAGTCAAAAATGTTTCTCTGGGAAATATCTACATACATTTAATTTCAATTCATTTATTTTATATAACAAGCCTGATGTAAACATTTCTTTATTATTAAAAAAAGCATTATTTTTGTTCCCAATATAAACTTAAAGGGGTCATATGATGTTGCTAAAAAGAACATTATTTTGTGTATTTGGTGTAATGAAATGTGTTTATGCGGTTTAAGGTTGAAAACACACATTATTTTCCACATACTGTACATTGTTGTTTATCCTCTATGCCCCACCTTTCTGAAACGAGTCGATTTTTACAAAGCTCATTGGTCTGAAAAGCGAGGTGTGCTCTGATTGGCCAGCTATCCAGAGCGTTGTGATTGGCCGAATTCCTCAAGCGTGTGACGGAAATGTTACGCCCCTCACCATACTGTGATGCCCTGTCCGGCCGGAGCGATGAGACAAAAACATTAAAACCCATTATAAACGAGGCATTTGTTGCATCCAGTGGGGACATAATTACGGATTATAATGACTTATACTGTCTTTTTACGTGTTGCGTGATTTCTAGTCGTGTCCTCTTTTGGAAGACCAAACAAAGTAGTTGTCACAATGAAACAGTGTCACACACAGTGGCCTTGAGAGAGCGGAGGCCGGGGGCTAGCGTGAGGTACGGTGGGAGGGTTAGAGTGAGCAGAGGCGGCGGGCTTGAGAACAGTGCGGCCGGCGATTTCGACGACCCTGGGCTGGACTCCACGGTGAAAGCCTATACGGCGATCCACAGCGCGAAGTTGATGTATTTCCTCAGCGACCAGCACGGATCAGCTCCAGGCATGACGAAGCGGATATCGTCCTCTTTTGGAAGACCAAACAAAGTAGTTTCCACAACGAAACAGTGTCACACACAGTGGCCTTGAGAGAGCGGAGGCCCTGATTTCTAGTCGTGTCCTCTTTTGGAAGACCAAACAAAGTAGTTGTCACAACGAAACAGTGTCACACACAGTGGCCTTGAGAGAGCGGAGGCCGGGGGCTAGCGTGAGGTACGGTGGGAGGGTTAGAGTGAGCAGAGGCGGCGGGCTTGAGAACGGTGCGGCCGGCGATTTCGACGACCCTGGGCTGGACTCCACGGTGAAAGCCTATACGGCGATCCACAGCGCGAAGTTGATGTATTTCCTCAGCGACCAGCACGGATCAGCTCCAGGCATGACGAAGCGGATATCGTCCTCTTTTGGAAGACCAAACAAAGTAGTTTCGCTTTCACAACAAAACACACAGTGTCTTCACGACATGGCGGCAGCGTCAACAACAATACTACAGTGAGAATAAAAGTTATGCCTTCTTTCTTTGCGTGAACATTTGGGCGGCATTATGCAAATCTTCCCACATAGTGAGGTAGATATGTGGGGGCGTGTTAGAACGAGCCGTTTTAAGTAGGTGTGGTTGACTCTTAACTTTTATAAAGAATATCTCTTTGGATTTGAGACTTTAGTCTTTGCAACTTTACAGATCTTCTTTATGCACCAAGAGCTTGTAACACTCCAAAGAGAAAGGAAACATTGAAATCGCATCATATGACCCCTTTAAAAACCACGAAAGACTATTTAGCAGCTCACAAGGATTGGCAAAATAGAAAAAGGAATAGATAAATAAATAAAGACATGATAAATAAATTAGGGCTGCCACTAACGACTATTTTTATTTCGATTAATATATCGACTAATTTATCGATTAATCGATTAATCTAAACAATTAATTTCCCACAAAAAAATCAACAATTTTACTTAAGAATATTTTATTAAACTATATTTTATTAAACCAAATGAAATCCAAATTTCTATGAAATCCTCTTTTTAAAGCAAAAGTAAAGTGCAACATAGAGTGCAAGAAGCAAGTGTCCATCTCATAGTCCAAATCACTGAAATCAAAGTTCAGCATTATAGTGTAAGAATAACAACATATCCACGTCTTCTAGTCTACTAATAATAACATTATAATCAAAAAACACTTTTTAAAGGGGTATTTACCAGAAATGTTATTTACCAGAATTTATTTAGGAGAAAAATGTAAATGTGCAGTATTTCTGAAAACTTTAAAAAAAAACTTTCTTTTTGGCACCCGGTGGCTGTTTGTGGTATAACGCCCTAAATAAAATCTCACAGGAACCTCAATTTTTTTCATATCAACTTCAAATTTGGAACATAACTTATTTAGACATAAGGCTTTAATTTTATACCAACTTTAGAGTAAAACCTGTTATGTAACATATTTATTATATATAAAATAAAATGAATATAGTGCATTTTCTTTACAGTAAATTTAAACTACCATAACGTTTTGATACTTTAAAAAAAAAAATTATTCCACTTTTGCGATAATCTGCTGATTTTCTTCTTTAAAAAGAGATGTCTGTATTCCAAAGTGTTCATAAATTACAACAATTTAAGTTTGGATAGTGCACCTGCATACCTATTTAAAAAAATGGGGGGTGACAGTTAAAGGGTTTTAAAATGGAATCCAGAAAATAATGGAAAACAGAATTTGGTAAAGATAAAACTGTAAACCTCAATTAATTAGACAAGCCTTTTGATTAATACAATTTAATTTAACCATTAAAACAGAGTATAGAAAAATTAAAATGGAAAAAAACTGAATTTGGAAATAAAACGGATTTCATAGGGCCCTATAATTATAATGAATTTTTTTGTGGTAATAAAAATAGATGTAAGTGAACAATAGCCTTTAAAATTACTTAAAATACATATATAATAGCAATGAGGCAATAATAATTAGTTCAAAAATAAAGTATCAAAAGCAATAAATCATATAATTTTATTGAACAAAACTGTTAAAATACATAATGTATTATAAACAATAGAGCTGATGTACATTACGCATTACAACTAAGGCCTGCAGGGGGCGCCAACGGCCTGATGATTATTTTTACACATTGCTGTGCGATCTAATACTTGTTTAATATTGACCAAGCACCATTTAATTCAAATGTCCACTTAATCTTTAATATTTTGGCCATTTATTTAGGACATAAATGCTATAGCCACTGTAATTAAAATAATATGTGGACATCAAAACGTGTAAACTCAGAACTTTTATTTTGAAACCGCAATGTATTCTCCTGAGTTTGCGTAGATTTATAAAGGATTTACCTTACAAATCTGATGAAATGGCGCACGTTGCGTTCCCAGATGAACGTTATAATAAATCCAAACTCACAACAACATGCAGAGATGGAGTTTGAAACGCACCACACATGTAAATGATAACCGTTCCTGTGGAACTACTGTGAACGCACGTACTTAACCTATAATTAAAGTGCATATACTGTATTAGAACTGCATCGAATATAATTATTTAGCCAATTAAATCGTAGCATTTGTGAATTCACAATTATGCTTAATTATGATTTAATGTATCATGCAGCCTTGGGAAACAGTCTAATAATGTGTTTTATGGATTCTCGTCCGTGAAATGCGCCACTTCCGGTATTTTGCCGGTTAGTCGACGTGAGCAAAATGAAGTCGAGGATTTTTAAAAATCGAATAGTCGAATAAAATCGACAAATCGCGACAGCCCTAAAATAAATATTGACATGATATGACAATATAGAAATGTAGAACAAATGTGTGTTTGTGTGTACTTGTTTATGCTACATTGTGGGGACCAAATATCCCCACAAGGACAGTAAAACCTGAATTTTTTTACATTGTGGGGACCAGCCTTCAGTCCCCACAAGGGGAAAAAAAAGATTAAAAATAGTAAATGATGTTTATCTGAAAGTGTAACAATGCAAACAGGTTTTCTGTAAGGGGTAGGTTTAGGGTTAGGGCAGTGGCATGCGGCCCGTCACAAATTCAAATGCGGTCCACCATGCTGAACACAATTAAAAAGTAACTTTCAGTTTTACAATTCATTTTAGTTTTTACATTATTTAAAAAATGTACTAAACAAATATAAGCTATAATGTTTTTCTTATGTAAAATAATTTAGTTTTTCATATATTATTTTCAGAAATGAACAGATATGTACTCACGTAATTAACATTACGCATTTAACGAACACTTACAAGCGCGCACTTTTGCAGAATTCAATTCAAATAGTCATCAGCAGCCATTAGTTCGGTAAAATTGAGCATCAGAATGGACAAATTTGTTATTAAGGGAGAAAAATGCCAGCGAAGGAACACATACAAACAAGAATAGTCGCAGTATCAGCAGTGAAGGAGAGTGCTGGACTTTCGGTTTGCCCCGCCACTCACTCAGGCAAAAGGAAACACCCATACTACGCAGCAATCATCCTTAATTGCAGAAATGTGGCAAAACATCTCTGGAGAGAACCTCAGATTATTACATTCGAAAGTGCTTTCCATATTTGGATCAACATAGGCTACATTTGTGAACACATTTTCTGCAATGTCGCGCGTCTTACAGACTGCAACCTACAATTGCAACTTCATTGTGCTGTTACTCCTTTCGAGCCAAATTTCACAAAATTCCCCCACAAAAAGCTCCCGACGGCATCAGGTGTTTTATTAAAGGGGTCATATGATGCAATTTCAATTTTTCCTTTCTCTTTGGAGTGTTACAAGCTCTTGGTGCATAAAGAAGATCTGTAAAGTTGCAAAGACTAAAGTCTCAAATCCAAAGAGATACGAATCCGCCAGCCGCGTCGTTCTCAAGCCCGCCCGCCTCTGCTCACTCAAGTCGGCCTCGCATACTCTAGTCCGCCGCTCACTCTAGGCCCCCGGCCTCTGCTCACTCAAGGCCGCGCGCGGTGTGTGACGCTGTTTCGTTGTGAAAGCGAAACTACTTTGTTTGGTCTTCCAAAAGAGGACACGACTAGAAATCAGTGGTTAAGTTGTATTTACAACACTGATCCAGAACACTTCAACCCAAATATTCAGATGTGTGCAGCACATTTTATGGAGGACTGTTTCCTGATCCTGGTAGAGTAGACTACAATGCCGGCTGTTCTGACTCACAGACTGTAAGTACGTTTTTATATTTAAAGAATTTGCCACTGACGATTCAAACGCGAGTTTTGAGCAGTGTAGAGTAGCGCTTGTTGTTATCATTTCTCCGATCACAAATGCAGACATGGTTTTATGTTTACGCGGCGCGATGCAACGCAACACGTAAAAAGACAGTATAAGTAATTATAATCTGTAATTATGTCACCACTGGATGCAACAAATGCCTCGTTTATAATGGGTTTTA
>NW_015505845.1:348250-380248 GCF_001515645.1 Sinocyclocheilus grahami
TCATTTCTCCGATCACAAATGCAGACATGGTTTTATGTTTACGCGGTGCGATGCAAAAAATCTACACATTTCAGAAAGGTGGGGCATAGAGGAGAAACAATAATGTACAGTATGTGGAAAATAATGTGTTTTTTGAACCTTAAACCGCATAAACACATTTCATTACACCAAATACACAAAATAATGTTCTTTTTAGCAACATCATATGACCCCTTTAATGGTGAGTAGAATTATTTATTTATTTCAATCAATATAATCAATTAGACATAATAATATTTAGGCTATAATATTATAAATCAGGTTGGTTTGTATTGGGGACGTAATATGTAAATGATATGCGTGCGGCCCGTGAGACTTGCACTTGGACCATAGTGCGGCCCAGTGTAAAAAAAGGTTGAGAACCACTGGGTTAGGGGATAAAAAATATTGTTTGGTCAGTATAAAAGTAATAGAAGTCTATGGAAAGTCCCCACAATTCACAGAAACAAACGTGTGGGACGTAATATGTAAATGATATGCGTGCGGCCCGTGAGACTTGCACTTGGACCATAGTGCGGCCCAGTGTAAAAAAAGGTTGAGAACCACTGGGTTAGGGGATAAAAAATATTGTTTGGTCAGTATAAAAGTAATAGAAGTCTATGGAAAGTCCCCACAATTCACAGAAACAAACGTGTGTGTGTGTGTGGGGTGGAGGCCTGTCAAGCTGTGAAAGGAAAGTGTGCTCTCTAACATGCTTTGTTATAATTAACACAACGCTGAGAGACAGATAGAGAGAGAGCGTGTGAGATTGCAGAGAGTTGGCAGCTGCACCTGCTTCTCCTCCTCCTCCTCCTCCTCCACCTGTAATGACCGCCGTCTCTCACAGAAGGTGACTGTGAAGGTGAAACGTGACAGAGAAAGTGCCCTCTAGTGTACGTGTTCTCAAAGCTAACCTCAGAAACATGACAGGACTGCATAACCTCTACGCTGTCATGCGTATAAACATCACCCACATCTGACATATTGCTTTGTTAGACGTTTGACAAAGTCGCAATGTTATTAGTTGATATGAAGACTAAGTCATTAAAATCATGTTATCATTTCATATTTAGCAATGAATCTCATGAAAACATGTCAATTTTTGTCCATATTTGACTCCAAAACCACAATATACACAAACATATTGCATAAATTTATACATTGCATAAAGTAAATAAAGTCTGTTCTGTTATATACTTAACTTGATTATTTCCTGTTATTTTCAAAGGTAATATTTTCAAATACATCACAAATCAAAACATGATCATGAAATACAGTAAAACATTTACAATAACAATTAATGCCATTTAATACAGTAAGAATATAAATGAAAAGAAAATTAAATTAAGAAAAAATGACTATTAAAATGTTATTGATGTATTGCAGTAGAAATAATTTATTATAAATATATATACTTATTTATTATAATTATTTACTACAAATGATTGAAATTGTATTAAAAGACTTTAATAAAAAAAAATTCAAAAGTGAATATGCAAATATGCTTATGCAGATATAAGTAAAAAATGCAACCATGATGGGACATCATTATTTTAATGACAGTTTTATATTTCCTGTTATTTTCAAAGGCGATTCTCCTGATAGTGTCATATAACATAAGAAACAAGTCATTTAGTACACTCACACAATACAGTAAAATTATGAAATCATACATAAAATAGAGTAAAAATTACTATTACAGAAATATTAATGTATTACAGTATAAATTATTTATACATATAATACTTATAATTATTGACTATAAATTATTAATTATAATTTACATTTATTAAAAAAATTAAACAAATACCACCATAATTTATAAATATTTTATAAATTAAATTGTACTGGACATTTATAGTGATATTAAATAATTACATTAGAATGTATTGTAATGCAATGATTTATATTATAATTAAAATCAGCATAAATCAAAGATTTTAACAAACAAATACATTTGCAAAAGTAAGTACTACCATGACATTACATTCAATTAACAAAATGTAATTAATATGAAGTAATGGTAAAGATATTTTTGCATTTTAATAATGATAATTTGGTGGAAAACGTACATGAAACTGCAATGTCAGTGTAAGAAACTCCTCACATGTGCAGCGGTGAGCTGTGGGCTCGTGTGTGACGAGCGCTGTGGTTCTCCCCGCATCTCCTCTGTCTGTGTACGGATTGCTGCTGGTGCCTCCCCTTTTGACACGCTTCCATGCAGCGCAGCCAGAGCAGCGTGACTCTCAGAGCTGTCCAAGGGCGCGCAGTGCACCTTCAGCACACCAGATAAAGATGGAGGCCCTGGGCGTCCAAGTGCGAAGACCCTGCACTTTTCCCTGCAGCCGCTTGTGAGTACCTGTGGAGGAGCCACGCTGGCTTGTGAGTGTTTGGGAGGGACGGCGTGTTTGTTTGGGCGCGTTATAGACAGAAAAGCCCTTCCGCAACTATAAATATCTTGTAACTTAAGGACAGAATCAGTGTGAGGTTCCCTTGATGGTGATTTAATATAAAATAGATTTTGTCATTGAGTATTTAGCAGTTGGGTGTATGATTTCTCGATTTTCCCTGAATGCAGTGCTGCATTCTCCTTGTTGACATGTATTGTTTTCACATGTTATCATGGGACTGGTCTCAAATGTAGTAGTGCTCTGAGGTGAGTGGAGGAGGTCAGCCTCCTTCTGACGCAGCTCTCTGATTGGCTACTGCAGTGTCCGGGTCTGGGGGTGTGGCCACAAAGGACTGTGTACTCATTGTTGTTCCTGACACACACATACATACACACATGCCGCACGCACATCAAAATGGAAAATTACCCCGAGCATTGCAAACACACACACACACACACACACACACACATTCTTTTTATAATGCCAGCAGAAAATGTGGCCAGTTGAGAGGCAGAGATTTGCTTGTCATGATAAGGGCTGTTGTGTAGACGTAGTGCTGGCGTTTAGTTTATAAGCTCTTAAGTTAAAGAGACATGGATGGACTTTTTTGTTGAAAACATATACTTAATATTATATCCATATTAAAAACTAAAGCCTGTATAACTGTAATTGTAAATAATGGTATAAGTAATTTTATATCATGGTATGTTTCTATGGTGCCCCTAAAGGGGTTAATAAATTATGAGATGGAAGGAAGAATTGTATTTTTGGCTCGCAAAACTTTTGCGTTCTCCCAAGAAACTTTGCGTTCACTCACAAAACGTTTGCTCTCTCTCACAAATGTTTTGTGTTCCCTTGAAAAATTTTGCATTCGCTTGTAAAACTCTTGAATTCCCCAAGAAACATTGCATTTGCTCACAAAATGTTGTTCTCTTGCAAAAGGTTTGCATTCCCTTTACTCGCAAAATGTTGCACTGTCTCTCAAATGAATGCTGTTTCCCTCACAAACTTTGCATTCACGCTTAAAAATGTTGAATACCCTAATGAAACTGTATTTACTGACAAAACTTTAGTGTGGTCCCTGACAATTTTGCATTTGCTCGCAGAATGTTGTTGTCTCGCAAAAGTTTAGTTCACCCAACAAAGTTTGCATTTACTCGCAAAACGTTTGTGTTGTCCCTGACAAACTTTACATTTGCTTATGGATGCACCGATATGAAATTTTTGTTCTCTTGCAAAACAATTTTCCTCCCCAAAGACGTTGCGTTTACTCGTAAAATGTTGCATTGTTTCGCAAATGGTTTGTGTTCTTCTGAGGAAATTTAAGCATTTTACGAGCAAATGCAAAGCTTGTCAGAAGAACACAAACCATTTGCGAAACAATGCTAAATATTGCGAGTAAACGCAACGTCTTTGGGGAGAACAAAAAATTAGCAAGAGAACAAAGATGTGTTGCAAGGAAAATGAAAGATTCTAGGAAGAAGTTTTGTGAGCAACTGCAAAGTTTCATGAGGAATTCAAAATTTTTACGGTGTTGCATTTGCTTTTAATTTTGCGTTGCGTTTACTCGCTAAATTTTGCGCTGCCATGCAAATGTTTTGTGTTTCCCTGACAAACTTTGCATTTTCTTGTAAAACTCTTAAATTCTCCCTATGAAACTGAATTCACTATCAGAACTTTGGAGTTTTAACTTCCACCTCAGTATTTCAATCATCTGTTTTGGAGGCAAATATTTGTTAGTGAACACAAAAGTCAGTATGTGCTGTTCATCAGAGGTGCTTTTCACTCATTACTGCTTATTAATAATTAGTAAGGTAGTTTTTAAGTTTAGGTATGGGGTGGATTAGGGGATCTAAAATATGGTCATGCAGAATAAGGCATTAATATATGTTAATATTAATATAAGTACTAATAAACAGCAAATATGCTAGTAATATGCATGCTAGTTAATAGTGAGAATTGGTCCCTAAACTAAAGTATTACCAATTATTCATTCATATGGCCTGTGTACTGCAGTGTGACATGCTATAATTTAGAGATATTTTAGATAGAGATATATTACATAAATAGTTTTTCCACCACATACTAATTGAGAAACTATTAAATGGAATATTGATCTGTTACACTGACCATTTATGAGCACAAAAAGCTACATTTGGTGACAAATCAACAGACAAATCGTGTCCATGTTATGTGTTATACTTACCGTAAGAGGTAGGCCACAATGCAAAGCATTTGTTGAAGAGATTGCATAAATAGGTTTCATAATTTTAAACTTTAGCAACATGATAATTCTTTGGTCAATGTACTGACTACACTCTTAAAAGTAAAGGTGCTTCACGATGCCATATAAGAACCTTTTTTTTTCTAAATGGCTCCATAAAGAAGATTGGTGGCGAAAGAAGGTTCTTCAGATTATAAAAAGGTCAGAAAGAGGTGGTTCTTTAAAGAACCTTTGACTGAATGTTTCTTTGTGGAACCAAAAATGGTTCTTCTGTGACATCACTGTGAAGAACCTTTTAAGCCCTTTATTTTTAAGAGTGCATGTTTCATGAATTTTGCTTTAGCAAAGCAAACAGGCACTTTTATAATAATCAAAGAAACAGTTACAGTTACAGAATATCAAAGCCTCATTAGTAAAGGGTGTTAAAAGTGCTCTGAAGGGGTTTTAGTTCTGTGTGAGTCACTCATTGACTGCTTTGATTCAGTAGTCATGATTCAGTTGTGCCAGACGAGCCATGATCAGTTTTTAAACTGAGGAACTATGATGCATCAAAAACATGCGTGTTACACACCGCTGGCCCAGAATCAATCTTCCTGCATTTCTTCTTTCTCCTTTCTTCTTCTTTTTCTTCCCAATTTTCAATTCCCAATTTATCTTTCCCCAATTTTTGTTTCGTAAGTTTGATTGTATAAAGATTTGATGGACTTTTGTCAAGGTATGTAATTTGACTCGAATGAAAACGAAGCTGTGAGGGACAGAGCATTGATCTTTTGTTCAAGTTGATGTTGATCATTCAGTGAACAAAAATGAACTGAAGACATAAAATGAAAATTTGTCTTGCCAGAAAATTTCCAGTTGCCAAAAAGCACTGAAAAAAAAAATGGTGTAGGTCATTAGACATCTATCCTGACCCAGAACCATTTGTTTTGCTTTTACCTAGGGCTAAACTATTAATAGTGCTTAGTGCTATTATCAAATTGCAAAAGCTGTGATTTAATTAAATAATTACATACGTTGTGTTTTTAAGAGTGCAGCGCGGCACTGTGTTCATTTACATGTGAGCACATCATTATCCACCAGTGTTTGCATTTTGAGTTTGGGATGCTTTAACATGCATTTGGGAACCCAACATGCTTCAGCCATCTTGCCAAACTTGCCAACATTTTGGCCAAATTGTGCATCCTTTTTTTTTTTTTTTATTTTAAATCACAATTAGATCTATCTATCTATCTATATTTGGATTCAATTAAAATTGTTGGTGCTACTTGAGGTGTAGCTCTGATGAACAATGGCCTCTTTATATGTCTGTCAGAAACAGAAATGTAAAGTGGTAGTCAATGAGATTACACGTGTTTAAACCACAATGCTAAGCAAGTGCTTTAGACTAGAGTTTGACAGGGCCAGACAGGCTAATTAGAGCGATTACTGCACAGCTGGATTGGCTGGCTGCTCGGCGGAGAGGGCGCATCAAAAGGATCAGCGGCTAGAGAGGGCCTCATCTCGACAGCTTCTGCAGGGCACATCGTCTGGGTTTCTGGTCGGAATGGAACGAGCAGTTCCTCTATTGAATGATGAAGAGAACTGAAAGTGCATGAGGGAGCGATGTGTAAGTTCCTCTGCGTTTGTCAGCTGGAACTGGGATCTTTGCGGTGCTGTAGAAGAAACGGATGGCAAAATAGTGGGAGGAAAACTGTGGGAGACATAAACATAAACAAAAACATAAACAGCCGCAAAACTCAAAACATCAGCTGATGTAGAGGAAGCCCGGTTTTGTTGCATTATTTGGGTTTTCGCCTTCAGATATAGCTTTTCTAGGGAGAAAGAGAGTCATATAAGGCTGAGATTTGCTTGAATCGTTGTTACGATTCGTCACATTGAATCAGCATCAGGAAGGTCCGTCCCAGTTCTGTGATTACTCTACACACATCAGCTACACACCGTGCATTAACAAGGACAGGCAAAACGTCTGTACAATAAAAAAAATTACAACTTTTTAGAGCAGTTAGCGTGCTTGCTCCAACATGTTGACCTGTGGTACACATTTAAAGCCACTTTGCGTCATTTCCTAATTCCATTTCCTCCTCTTTTCTCCTCCAATTCTGGTACTCTCTACCATGGATAGAAGGGGACTTTTTTTATTTATCATTTTCTAAAGAAAACATCAGTCATGTTTGCCTATGAAAATATGCTGGCATGATTCTATAGGATGCCATGGATGATTACTAACCTTGCTAAAACAATAAGTGTGCTTAATTTTATTGCATGTGTGCACTTGTAGTGAATTTGAAATCTTAGAAGTACATTTTTGAAAATATGGTTAGCGTGCTTGCTCCAACATGTTGACCTGTGGTACACATTTAAAGCCACTTTGCGTCATTTCCTAATTCCATTTCCTCCTCTTTTCTCCTCCAATTCTGGTACTCTCTACCATGGATAGAAGGGGACTTTTTTTTTTAATCATTTTCTAAAGAAAACATCAGTCATGTTTGCCTATGAAAATATGCTGGCATGATTCTATAGGATGCCATGGATGATTACTAACCTTGCTAAAAAAAATAAGTGTGCTTAATTTTATTGCATGTGTGCACTTGTAGTGAATTTGAAATCTTAGAAGTACATTTTTGAATCTTTATGTTGTAGTTGCTTCACTTTCTAAGCATATTAGCATGAATGTCTCAAATTGCAGTGAATTTAAAGTCTACATTGAGTGTGATGCAATGAAAAGTTAGTGTACAGCAAAATAACACACTGTAAAATCATTCTGAAATTGATGGTAAAAAAATAAGCAGCATGATTTTCAGGATGTTGATTAGGTTCTGCAGAACACCAAAATACTAAAATATTCACACATTTGTCTTTTCCACAAGCTAAGGGTAGTACCAACCTATAGAAGGTTTTTATCAAAGCATTTTTATAGTCTCACCATTAAAATTACAATCATTTTATACAGTAAACATGTCTTTCTGTTGAGTTGTCCTCACAGGCTGCATGCAAAAACAATTATACAGTGTGATCGGTGTTGTCCTATGCATGAACAAGTGACTCGTTCATGAACAAATTACTAATTTGAGCCAGTTCTTTTTAATGAATCAAAAACTTACAGCATGGCCAGTGCTTTCCAATTTCCAAAATAAATTACTATTATGAGGCATTTTTTAAATGAAAAGCTCAAAAATATTTGACTGCGTCTATAACACGGCCCTATATTGTGCGCCATTACAGAAAATATTTTCATTCATATTCAAGCAAAATTGCCCAACTTTATAACTGAAATGTGATTTTTTTTTGTGAATCAAAAAAATGCTGTGTCAGACTCTGGTCCGTGTTTTGTGTGTGTTTTGCTCCCCAGCGTGCCTTCATTACAACCTTTTTGATTTACTTTATTCCTCGCTGGTTCCTGCGCTACCAGTGTGTGACAGAACAGCACACCGTTTACAGTAAGCGGCGCTCCTTTTCCCGTGGTTTTTTTTCTCGTATTAAATAGTCTTTTGTTTTCTTTATTTTCCCTGTTTGTTCCCCGCGGTATGAGAACCGTCCTGCTGTCAAGCGTTGTCAAGCTCGCCGGCCGCGGCTCACTTAAGCCCGCCGGCCGCTCAGAAGACAAACCCACTATCTGCTACGAAGACTAGACCGCCGGCTGCGGCATTCTCAAGCCCGCCGGTGGTTCCTCAGTCAAGCCTGCCAGCCCCGGAGCTCGCTCCAGTGTCGGCTCCAGCCCCAGAGCTTGCTCCAGTGTCGGCTCATGGCCAGGAGGGCCGTTCCTAGCTCTAGAGGATCCAGTTCCTTAGTCACGGCCAGGAGTGCCGTTCCTAGTTCCAGAGGATCCCGTTCCTTAGTCATGGCCAGGAGTTCCGTTCCCAGTTCCAAGGGATCCAGTTCCCCAGTTTCGGCCAGGAATGCTGTTCCCAGTTTCGGCCAGAAGTGCCGTTCCCAGTTCCAGGGGATCCAGTTCCCCAGTTTCAGCAAGAAGTGCCGTTCCCAGTTCCAGTGGATCCCATTCCTTAGTCATGGCCTGGAGTGCCGTTCCCAGTTCCAAGGGATCCAGTTCCCAGTTTCGGCCAGGAGTGCCGTTCCCAGGTCCAGTGGATCCAGTTCCCCAGTTTCGGCCAGGAGTGCCGTTCCCAGTTCCAGTGGATCCAGTTCCTTAGTCACGGCCAGGAGTGCCGTTCCCAGTTTCAGGGGATCCAGTTCCCCAGTTTCGGCCAGGAATGCCGTTCCCAGTTCCAGTGGATCCAGTTCCTTTGTCATGGCCAGGAGTGCCATTCCTAGTTCCAGTGGATCCAGTTCCCCAGTTCCGGCCAGAAGTGCCATTCCAGATTATAGCCCACGGAGGGCTCCTGATTCCCCGTCGAGCCCAGGGAGGGCTCCAGATCCCCAGTTAAGCCCAGGGAGGGCTCCAAATTCTCAGTTAAGCCCATGGAGGGCTCCAGATCCTCAGTTAAGCCCAGGGAGGGCTCCAGATCCCCAGTTAGGCCCAGGGAGGGCTCCAGATCCCCAGTTAAGCCCAGGGAGGGCTCCAGATCCCCAGTTAGGCCCAGGGAGGGCTCCAGTCCCTGGTTATGGTCCACGGAGGGCCTCGGAGCCCGAAATCTTCCCCAAGTATTTTTTTGGGGGAGGGGGCAGTAGGGCTCCAGCCATAGAGGGGTGCCAGACTGCCAGATCTGCCACGGCGCCCCGAACTGCCAGATCTGCCATGAATCCCGGAACGGACGCCACCCTGGAGGCCTCTAGGAGTAGGGTTACCAGACGGCCCACCCTCCCCATTGGATGTTGTATGGCGCGGGACATTATGTCAGACTCTGGTCCGTGTTTTGTGTGTGTTTTGCTCCTCATGTGCCTTCCTTGCCCTTATTTGGTCCTTCCTGTTCCTGTCCTCATTGTGTGTATTCGTCTCCAGCTGTGTTTTGATTAATTAGTTAATTTGCTCCCAGGTGTGTCCCATTGGTGTCTGTGTATTTAAAGTGTTCTCAGTTCCTAGTTCTCTGTCTGCTGTTAAGTGTCATTTTGGTTTGCCTTATGTCTCCCGTCCTGTGATCCCCAGCATGCCTTCATTAAAACCTTTTTGATTTACTTTATTCCTCGTCTCCTTGCTCGTTCCTGCACTCCCAGTGTGTGTGTGACACACAGCATGTATAGCGCAATTATAATTGAAATATTCCCAAATGTTTCGTAATCAAATTAAATGTGAATCAAGATCTTGACTAAATCTTAATCTCATCCAGCATCACAAAATTGGGCAAATTAAATTAAATGTGAATAAAATAAAGATCTTATAAATCGAAATAAAATTGAACGGAATCTTATCAAGCATCACAAAATAATAACTGCATGGTTGCTGCTCAAATTTAAAAAAAAAATAATACTCCTGTTACACTTGAATAAATAGACAAACATAATGGTACTAAAAGCGTGGAATTATAGCAAATTCGCAATAGAAACTGGTGAATGGTTGGATAGGTGCACTGTCCTGTTTAAAGGTCCGCTCATACTACACTTATTAGTTCCATTGACTTCCATTGATACGCATGATGCGGATGCAGAAGACAAGAAAAGCATGCAAATATTCAGAAGTTCACGTTTGGTGAACTTGCTTTGTGAATTCGTATCATTGAAGATATGTGACCATTAGAAGACGAATAAAAGTGGCTTCTCAGCTGAATTAAAGGAACATAAACGAATCTGCTGGATTACAGTGTTGCAGTAAAGTGAAGTAGACTACATGTTTACATAACATTTTGGATGTATTATATGTTGCATTATGTTTATATATATATATATATATATATATAGAGAGAGAGAGAGAGAGAGTCTAGTTTGGCCACGCTTAACTTGTCTTGCAACTGTTGCTTCGCTAAGATGGTATTTGACCAGAAATAGAAAACCGCACTTAGAAAGACAGTTTACGCTAATGCTTGCTATTGCGCCCCTTGTGGAGACACCGAGAATGCAACACATACTTGCATTTTGTTATGAATTCTGACACACATTGGTTTGTAACAGCGTGTAAAATCGAAGAACTGAAGATTTCACAGCAAAGCCTCAGTTGACCATGTTTTCTACGCTGACATTCTCCACAACTTTCCATGCTTTGGCTATGCTGGCATTAGCATATAATGCATTTGTTCTTCGGTGCTGACTGCTCAATTCAACTTGTACTTGAGTCTTTATCAGCTGAAGCGTGTCTGATTATGATACTGTCCGTGAGGGAGGGAGGGAGCGGGGTGGGCAGGGGACAGTCAAGTGTGTTAAAACGCATATGGGGATTATCTTTCCCCAGAGAATTCCTCTTTAATGCATGCTGTGCTCCAGCCTCTTGGAATTAGCCATCTTTAATCCTATTTGCTCAGCTACATTCAAAATTTTTTCATAGCTTTGATTCCTTGTTAGTTTGCAGAACTATAGACTGTTACTGATTTCTGTGCTATTGTGCACAGACTGCGATAATTACAACTAAATCTGCCACATCCCAAAGGACTCGGGCTGCTAATGTCACTCGGTAAGAGCCGTTATGTTAAATTTGGTCATTTATCGGGGAAAAGTAAGTGCCTTGCTATCAGCTGTATCTGATAGGCATGGGAAACAGTCTTGTGCGTTGATTGTTGTTTTATTCTGGTGCTAGAATATTCAGCTGTATTGATTGTTCAAATAATAGATAATAGTGATATTGCATGACTAAGTCCAAGATATTTTTAATATTTGTCTAGTTTGTGTTTGGTCTTTTTAGGTCTCAGCTAACTAACATGCTCTGGTTATATTTTAAGTTCAGACACCAAGTTCATGGACAAACTTATTCTTTCTTACAGTCCTATTCAAGTCATTGTTATCGTTTCTTTTATGATTTTTCTGTTTGCTGTAATATTTTCCATTGAATTATTGTATATTCTTCCACGTCAGTTCAGTTTTTTTAACTGGTATGTTTTTTTTCTGAGGTGTATTTTATAAGTCAATTCTGTTTAATTATTGTATATTCTTCCACTTCAGTTCAGTTTTTTTAACTATTATGTTTTTTTTTCTTTAGGTGTATTTTATAAGCTAAAATCCTAATTTTAGATTCATTTCTAATATCATCAGTTTAATTGTTATGTATTTTGCCACTTTAAAGCTTTATTTTAACTATTAGGTTTTTTCTTAGCTGTGTTTTATAAATAAAGCCTAATTTTAAATTCATTTCTAATAGTATCAGTCTACTTAAATGATCAGTCTAATATTTATATATATATATATATATATATATATATATATATAAGCTTCTTTTTTTAAATATTAATTTTTTTTTTGTATTTTATAAATGAACCTAATTTTAAATGTAATTCTTAAATAAGACACTTTTTTACGAGTAGAAATGAAAAGTCATACATTTTCTTATAGGGAAACATGGCTCTATACTCAGGTGTGATGTTAATTAACTTGTTCTTTGCAGTTTCTATTTTGTTCATATTGTGTTGAAACACCTTAGGGATATTTATGAATCAATTACTGCTCCCATTTTTCATTCTCACACAACAGTTTTTGTTCGACATGTGAAATGTACTATATTTATGTGTGACGCTCCCCTGTCAACAGAAGCTGATCACACAAATTAAGACCACCCAGCATGCTACTGTAGATTTCCAATCCAAATACTGTATCATTAATGAAACTGATCAAAAAAGTGCATGGTACTTTTGCTATTTTATGCTGTAGGTCTAGCATAATTCATGATTTTTTTGGTAAACACTAATATCTAAATTCCAGTGTACATTAACTGAGCAACAAGATGGAATATAAATGTTTAATAAAAGGGGAAATGTTTTAAATAAATGGCTTACAGAGAGAAAATATGCTGTTGAAACCTCGCTGAATCACCTTAGTCGTGTTTGAAAACAACTGATACATTAGCGTCTGATTTTGTGTGGGTTATATCAAAGGATAAAAAGGGCATGGCATGTACTCCGTAACCTTAACGTAGTATTTATGTTCAGTCAGTCGTTACTTATGCTAAGCTGATGATGTGCTGGTCATTCAACCCATCGAATGGCTGTCAACGATTAAAACACACTGCCTTCAATCCAAACACATGCTTTCATCTTGCCACAAACAATGTCTTACCACAGCGTTTTGGTTTTAGCAACAATATATAGTACAGACCATAAAGAAATAGAGTATAATGTGTATTTGAGTTATTCACTGTACCTATTAAAGTATGTGAAGGCATAATATCATAGTTTGTAACTTTGTAGCCAAAAGTCTCTGAAAAATGGTTTCCTTTTGATTTTTGCTCATTCATAAATGAGTAGAGGAGACAGTTTAAGAGATTAAAGGGATTTAATTCCTTTGACACTTTAGTTTGGATTTTGGCCCTAATCCTGAAAACTGTAGTTTATATTTTTATCCATATTACATTTTAATTTAGTTCAACAACAGAAATATATATTGGAATCAAGTCATGATAGGTTTAGGCCAATACATTTCACAGACATTCAATAAAAGATGGACATCAACTACTTACATATAGATCAAAATAACTATAAAGGTTTAGATAATGAGAACAAGAAATAGTAAACAGAAACTTAGAAATATAGTAAAAGTATTTATAAAAATTAGTAGAAACTTAGAAATATAGTAAAAATATTTAGAAAAGTGTAGAAAAAATGAGAAGAAGCTTAGAAACATAGTAAAAGTATTTAGAAAAGTGTAGAAAAAATGAGAAGAAACTTAGAAATATAGTAAAAGTATTTAGAAAAGTGTAGAAAAAATGAGAAGAAACTTAGAAATATAGTAAAAGTATTTAGAAAAGTAGAAAAAAAATTAAAATAAACTTATATTTAGTATATAAACAGAAAGTATATAGTAAATTTTTACTATACTATAAAGTATAGTAAAAAAAATATTTAGAAATGTGTAGAAAAATTAGTAGAAACTTAGAAATATAGTAAAAGTATTTAGAAAAATGTAGAAAAAATGAGTAGAAACTTAGAAGTATAGTAAAAGTATCTAGAAATGTGTAGAAAAAAACGAGAAGAAACTTAGAAGTATAGTAAAAATATTTAGAAAAGAGTAGAAAGTTAAAAGTATAGTAAAAGTATTTAGAAAAGAGTAGAAAGTTAAAAGTATAGTAAAAGTATTTAGAAAAGTATAGAAAGTAGAAACTTTAGAAATGTATAGTAAAAATATTAGAAAAAATAGAGAAAGTGCAACTGATTGTGAATAAAATACTTGAAACCACTTTAAACTAAGATGATATATTTGATACAAGATCTTTGATACATTCCTGCCTTTTAAATGGTTTCCCACTGAAATCTATACTGCCGTGCAAAGGCAAAAGACCGTAACTTCGATTTTTGTCGAAAATGAGTTATTGATATTTTTGGGACATTCAAGACATCATTTATCATGTGTATAAGTATCTTGAGTCAATTTCGTTGTTTTTCAACCGTAACTTCGAAAAGCCCCGGAGAAACCAAGGCAGAACACCGTATAACAACAGTTACGGCTCTTTCACTTTGTTTAGAACGCTCAAATTGAGTTACGGCATTCTGCCTTTGTTTAGCTGTGCGTGAAAATGAAGTTACGGTGCCGGTTTAAAGTTATACAGTGTTCTGCCTTTTTTTTTACTGTCCATTAAAGTCTTTTTAATTAATTAGATATATCGCGATCTACCAAACAGCTCCATATAACAAAGCACTGTAAAGACTAGATACCTTGGCAGCAATATGTAATTGTGAATAACCTTTAAAGATTTGATTTATTTTTGTAATGCAGATAATTAACCAGACTGTCACTTAGCTGGACGCGTGTGGACTCGAATGCCGTAGCTAGCATGATCAATCATAACATCAGTAGCCTACTAACAGTTCGAAAATAAATCCATATCCTACCTTTTCTTGTAACCCGATAAAATCAATCCATGGCGATGAACGTCATCGGAGATGTTTAATCCACAAGCATTCTGAGCATTAATCCTGCTTGCTGGCGTTCACATCAATCCACAAGTCGTTCTTTTAGTTTAGGCTATTTATTACAAGTCAATATAAAAGCAATTATGCTATGTCTAGCATTCTTTTACGTTAATGAGCATAGCAAATAAATTGGTATCCACGGTATCCACTCACATGTTTAACTTCTAGTCTGCTTGTTACGGTCAAAAAAAAATAAATTAATTAATACAGTCACATTACTATATGCAATAGCCTATATGAGATAGCCCATGATCACTAGATTTATACAGGTGTTACTATAAGGATTTTGTAAATGGTGATCAGCAACCAAATATTGATAATGTGGAAGTTACTGCCTTTTTCCTTGGTGTGACTTCTCACGTTTTGCAGACAATGCAGAGGCAGAGTACATTAAGTTCAAAATAGGGGTAAAAATCAAGTTTGAGCTCACAATTTTTTAATGTAGATAATTTTCATTACTAAAACATCTAATTGTTAAATTTCCAGTGTCCTATCTATAATCAATTTGGCTGGACAAGTAAAAAACTTTAAAGTAATTTTTCTCAGTTTCACACTCTAGCGAGTTAAGGTCCTTTGCCTTTGTAGGGCAGTATAAATGACAGATTTGAAGTTTTACAAGTTCCTGTTATACAAGAGGAGATGAAAGCTTTTCCTCTCTTTTTATGAGAATAAAACAGCAAACGATAAAAAAAAGCAGAAAAAGAAAGCTTTGAGACTGGCTGTCTCTGACTAGCTTAGTCGCCCCCTTCCCAAAGCGATGCGAAATTAGCTTAGGTGTACCAGGCAGAGCCACTGGACTTGAAATGTGAAAACATTAAGCTCAGATGAGTTTCTCTAAAGACTGATTGGCCCCTAATTAGCCAAGTGACCTTTGATCTTTTCAGAAATAAGTACAGGATCAGGTTTGGGAGCGAGACAAAGGCAAGAACAGTCTTAGCACACACCGAACGCTAATTCAGCAAAGAATGCCTGTAATTAGGAGCGCTCGTTTCATTCCAGCGCATATTTAATGCTGGGAAGAGGGAAAATAAGCTGGAAAAGTGGGATCTGTGGAAATCTGCTTCTAATAATATCATCATCATCAGTAGTGCTTTGTAGTTACTCTTGAGGAAAAGTGTAAGGCTGTGGCAGAGAGTAAGATTTTCATTGAATAGTGACTTTATTTTTTCTCTTCACACAACACTTTTGTAAGTTTTTAGAAAACTTAGAGAGCATTACAGTACACAAGTCAGTGTGGATACTTTTTATGGTACTTCAGTGGTAATTATTGCCATTTTTGAAGCCCAACAGCATCAGTCTCCATGTATTTGTAGTGTATGAATAAGAGCAGCCTGGACATTCTGCTAAAAATAAAAAAACATTTGACAGCTTTTGTACCATTTTTTTCTGAGTGTAGGGTGTCATTTTTATTTCAGAAGTCAAGTCAAGTCACCTTTATTTGTATAGCGCTTTAACAATGCAGATTGTGTCAAAGCAGCTTTACATTATTAAATAGGAAAATAGTGTGTGCTCCTTGTTTTTTTTTTGCAGATGACACAGAGTCTGACTATCCAAAACTAAAAACACAGTTGAAATTGAACTATTTTTGAAATCCATTTAAAACATTTCAGAAAACTGAATCTGTGTTTTTATCCATAGATATGTTCATTTTTCTTTTCCGTATGTTTGTAGTAAATTTTGAAAGTCTGGGTTCAGTAAGATTTTTAAAAATGTTTTTGCTTGCTTTGCTTGCTTGCTAGCTGGATTTATTTATTTATTTCACATGATCCTTCAGAAATCATAATATGCTAATTTGGTACTCAATTGTAATTTTTAATTACAATTTATTGGTACATTTTTGCATAATTTATTATTATTTACAATTTTATAAAAAAAAGATTATTGATGCTCAGTTATATGATTCTTCTTATTATCAATGTTTTGGTGCTTAATATTTTTGTGGAAACTGATACTTTTTTTTCAGGATTCTATGATGAATATAAAGTTCAAAAGAACAGCATTTGTTTAAAATGGAAATTATATTACATTATACATGTCTTGACTGTCACTTTTGATCAGTCCTTTTTCAAATAAAATGTAGTAATCTTAATCTTTTTGTTTTTAAAAAATCTAACTTTTGAACCAATCAGTGTATCATGCAGTTTCCACAAAAATATAAAGCAGCACAACTGTTTTCAACATTGATAATAATCAGAAAGGTTTCTTGAGCAGCAAATCAGCATATTAGAATGATTTCTGAAGGATTGTATGACACTGAAGACTGGAGTAATGAGACTCATCAATTTTGATGCATCACAGGAATAAATTACATTTTAAAGTTACATTCAAATAGAAAATAGTTCTATTAGTTCTAAGAATATTTTTGATCAAGTAAATATAGCCTCGATGAGCATAAGAGATTTCTTTCAAAAACATTTAAAGAACTTAATTATTCCAAACTTTTGACTGCTAGTATATAAAGTGTGATTTTGTGTTTTATCATCTATCGGCACCCATATCCATCGAGCACTAGTAAGAAACCCTAGAGCACACAAGCGAATCAATGAGAGTCTTGTCCATGTTAAGCAAAAACATTTTTATACGCATGAGACATAGTTCAGTGCTGCACTAGTGCATCTTCTAAACCCCAGACAGTGTGTCTCAATGCAGTCTCAGCATTAAGGAGGATGTTCTTGTGACAGTATCTAGCCGGCGGCAAAGACCAGCACACAAGACAAGCAAAGACGAGGCAAAGAAGGCCAAGCTTTGTTATTTGCCTTTTGCCCTCTCAATTGCTTGAGTGTGTTCTTTAACAAAAACATGTTTGAGAAACTTTCAGCCACAGGAAACGGTTTGTTATTGAACTTTAGATTTGGGTCTTCAGTATCCACATAATCCAATGCGATTGACTTTAATATAGTTTGCGCAAAGAGGAAATACATTATGTAGTCTATATACATACAATAATATTTCGTTTTGTCTTTTTCTGTAACATGTCTGCTTATTCTGTGTTTCAATTGTGTTTTGCTTCGCTCCCTGTGACCTAGTTTTCCTTGGTTGCCCTGATTAGTTCATTCTGTTCACCTGTGTTCATTCTAGTATGTCATTGGTCTCTCTCTTGCGTTTGTATAAATTCTCCCCATTTCTGTTCTGTCCTGGTCGGTTATTATTTTGGTCTACACGTTGTGCTACCCCAGCTCCTCGATTCCTTGTGTTTGCTTTGTGGATTATAATAAAAGACTGTTATTGGATTACTCCTGCATCGTGCGCCTCCTTAGAGCACAGCTACATGACTGAGTAACCGACCCTCATATTGAGTATAGTTACGCGCCGTTTTCTTTCATTTAGTTTTTTTTTATTTCATTTCTCTCCCCTCTCCCGGAATGGATCTGCCAGCCATCCAACTCCTTTGCCTGGAGCAGAAGGACCGTTCGCTGGAGGACCACACCAGGAACTTTTTAGATCTGGCGTGCCTTACTCACTTCCTTGACTGCTCGATTTGCGTCTTTTACTACACCAACCTGAGCGAGTGGTGTAAGGCACGCCTGCCAGCGAACGGTCCAAAAGAGGATTTCGCCGCATTTGTGGAGTGGGTGCTGGTGAATAACGGATCTTTATTCACTGTCTGCCCCGCCGAGGTTGACTTCACCAGCCCCACTCCAAACCCAAAGGCGAGCCATCATCCCACTGCACGGAGCAATCACCTGAGCCCACCGCAGACGGAGAGCCTGAGCCTGCTGTTACGACACCTCTGATATGACAAACCAAAATATATCTCTACTACAGCCATCCAGGGGTTTTATTTTGGTAGTTATCGGTCATAACACCAAACAACTTACCCAAGATGCAGGGGTGCAAGGGTGTGTGTGTGTGTGTGTGTGTGTGTGTGTCAGCTGGCAACTACCCAGAGAGAGGTCACTCAACTGCATTTTTCCCCAACCTCATTCTGGCCCGGCGATGTGCAGCATAGATGTCCCGCGTTCTCAGTCCAACCCAAGCGTGGATATGTTTTTCGTTCATTTTTTTCCCCCTCTTTTTTTCCTTTTATGTTAAAACACAGTGATAATCATAGTCCCAAAACAAAAAGAGGTAATTGGCTTACACAAGGAGTGTACACAATTTGAGGCGAGAGCTTTAATCCACGTGTCAACAGACAGGCAGCGTTTTTCTTTTTGAGTCTAAGACCCCACCTCTTACACACGCGGCAGCCTCATTATTCACAGGTGAGTGACATCATCTGGGCTCTTACATTTCGTGTTGGTCAGTACTACTATCCCTGCTTAAATACCTAACACCCCCACCCCCCCCCAAAAAAAAAAATTTATTAAAACTTTACATAAACAAATTGTAATCATCGTCAGGCCTCATGTCCTAAAACATTCAATCTCAATACTGCATACCAGGGAATTAGATCCCTATCATCCTAATCCCTTGAATCTTTAAAAATGTACAGGCATCCTAGATAAGGTATCTGCCAGGACATTATCTTTACCAGCCACATGCTGTATAACTAAGCTGTATGGCTGCAAAAAGAGACTCCAACGAAACACACGCTAATTTTATGCCTGAAACTTAGCAAGAAAAATCAAGGGGTTGTGATCCGTGTATATACCACCAAATCTCCCAGGGCACTAGATACATAAACTTCAAAGTGGCAAACAGCCAAAACCAGAGTCAAAACTTCTTTCTCAATGGTGGAATACGCTCTCTGATGTTTATTCAGCTTCCTGAAAAAATAGGCATCGGATTGTAGCAAAACCTCTCCCACTCCCACTTCACAGGCATCAACAGCCATCTTAAATGTTTTTTCAAAATCTGGAACAACGAGAACAGGTGGACATGCCAGCACAGCCTTAATCTGGTCATACGCCTTGGTACAGTCATCAGACCACACAAAGCGTACCCCCTTCTTCAACAATCTTGTTAAAGGGGGCATAACACACACAGTTTCACCCAATCTCATGTTAATCTTGAGTACCTATAGAGTAGTACTGCATCCTTCATATCTCCAAAAACGCTTTAGTTTTATCATATTTATAAAAGAAAAATACAGCTTTACGATTCTCTCCGGCAAAAGCCGAGCTCCTGGAGGCGCGCCGTGGGCGGAGCTAAAGAGCGACGAGCACTTGAGCGCCGGTTGCCAAGAAAACACAGACATCTGATGCTGTTTCACTTACAATCTGCAGTTCTAAATCATGACCGGGATCTTTTATAGCTGGGACTGCTCCATCTTTCAGTATCAAACGGTGTGCAAATCCAGCGTCGAACTGGGCCTTGTTTATAAAAAGTTCATCAACAAACACACTTGTGAAACTCCTTTGCTGCTCCAGAAAAACAAACTGTATCCACTGTTTACATAACGCTGGGTTCTTTAGGAAGCTGAACAAAGCTATCTTTCCCCTTACAACCAAAAACACACTTCTTTGGATTGGAGGCATTCTTCCCGAGCAAGTCCCGTGCAGCGCTGCCGCCGGATGAAGCACGTTGATGGGCGCAATCTCGATCTTGCTCTGGTCGATGCATGCACAGGCGCGTTCTTCTGGGAGAAATGCCCATATAAGGAGTTCCACCCTCGTTTACGTCATTAAGAGCCACGATCGAAAAAAAAAAAACTCTCCAAAACTTGTACGAACCCTGAAGTAAGATTTTTGGCACAGAATTACTCTGTCATATGTCCAAATAGTTTTTTGAAGCTTTATCCATGCTTAGCATGAGAATCCAACTCTTTAACAGTGTAAACAACTCTGAATGCATGAAACAGCATTGTACCCCCCCTTTAAAGATTCCGACCCACACATCCCAAGCACCCGCATTAACTCTCGACGAGTCTGTGGACTGGGGAGCACCAGAATGGCTCTTACTTTGGCTTGACTAGGCATCGCCTTTCCTTGCCCTACTTCATGCCCCAAATAAGTAACCTGGCCCTTTCCCAGCTCACACTTTGGTAAACTAATAACCATCTGAGCTTCATGAAGCCTTTGAAACAGACCTCGCAAATCCTGCAAATGCTCAGACCATGAGGTGCTGTATACCACAACATCATCTATATACATAACCACATTTGGGAGACTAGTAATGACTGGATTCATTAGTCTTTGAAAGGTGGCAGGTGCATTTTTCATTCCAAAAGGAAGAACCTTACAAAAGTATAGGGTGTCAGGTGTCACAAAGGCAGAGACTTCTTTCGCCCGTTCTGATAATGGCACCTGCCAATCAAGGTTATTATAGTTTAGAATTTTTAAATTAGTTTTATATTAATATCATTTTCAAATTTGCTATAAAATTCAGTTGAGTTTTTATTAGTTTCATTCATATATTTGTTAGTTTTAGTTTAGTTTTTATTTTGTGAATGCAGTTTTATTTAGTTTTTATATAGTTTAGTGTCAGTTTTAGTTTCAGTTTTAATTAAAGTTTAGCAGAATTAACAGATCACTTCCAGAGTGCAGGCCAAAGAACGACGTAGGCATAATTTAACCTTAGTGAGGCAAACATATAGCGACACAATATTAACGCATGCTGAGATTGATTAGATAGTAAAAGTAGCCTACAAATATATGCCAAAGAAAGCAGGCAAGCCTTTTTTACTAAATGAATCTACACAAATCGCACTTAATCCAATGATGTGTGTTGAGATATTTAATATGAAAATAAATGTAGCCTGATTTGGTTATATGTCTTTTCTTATTTAACCATAATCATGATATTAGGCTATAATTGTGGTGTCTTGCTCACTTTTCCGTTAACAGCCGTGCATCAATCAAAACTGGGACTAAAGAAATTTAATAATAACAGCAATCGCATTTAACAGTAAAGGCTTATATTTGAATGTTATTTTCATTTATAAAGAATTATAAGCGTGTGTATGATGTGATTTAGCCAATGCACATTTGTTCAAAAGCCTGGCAGAGTGATCACAAGATGCTAGGCAAAAGTTTTGTATTGTTTTCAGAAAGGATGCTCGTTCTCATCTTTTTTTCTGTTAATTATCATGTTGCGCTGCATGTATTTTTCTTCAAAGCACCAACTTAGAATGCCTAATGTTGGTTTGATTGCTTGTGTTACATGATAAAATATATAATCTTGCTTACCTGATGTAATAGATTAATCCGAGTGCAGTTCGGGTCGCGACTCGCGGTCTTTATTTTCAAACGGTTCTGGTCTGGTACAGAATTAAATTAGTGCTGCTGTCAGATAATGGGTCGGTGTTCTGTTAAGTACTGCTGGAGCACGTTTACCAAACAGGACCCGTGCAGGCTTTAAACTGCTTTGCGTCGCTCCGTCAGATAACCCCATGTGTGTGATGCGCCATTACAGGTAGGCTTTTTCCCTAAACCTCCACACAGCTCATATATTTTTCCGCCAAGGGGTGAGAACGTAATGATTATGAAAACGATTATTTCTTTTTGATAATTATTATTTTATTTCAGTTCGTTTTTCAATAACTGGTGTTAGTTTAGTTTCGTTTTAGTTTTTCAAATATTTTGACGTTTTTATTTTATTTCAGTTTACAAAATTGTTTTTTCATCAATCGTTTTAGTCTTAGTTTTAGTTTTTGTTTACGGAAATAACCTTGCTGCCAATACCCTTTTAATAGATCTAATTTGGAAATAACCTGGGCATTGCTAATTCGATCAATGCAATCCTCTAGTCGTGGTATAGGAAAGGCATCAGTTTTTGTAACCCAATTAACTTTTCTATAATCGATACAAAATCTAAGAGTTCCATCGGGCTTCGGAACGATCACAACAGGGGAGCTCCACTTAGTCTGTCCTTGCTCAATAACTCGGATTTTCTCCATATATGAAATGTATTGCTTCATTAAACCCAACTTATTAGGCGACAGCCGATAGGGGTGTTGTTTTATAGGGGCTCCATCTCCCATTTCTACATCATGCACTGCTAAAGCTGTAAGGCCAGGAGTATCACTAAACAACTCTGGAAACTCATTTACCAAGCCCTCAACCTCTGCCCGCTGCTCGGAAAACAAATGTTCAAGCCGCATGGAAAGATCCTGCAAATAGGTAAAATTCCTAAGACGAACGCCAGTGGGCTCCACCTTTACATCCTCTTCCTGTAAGGGATTCCTGTTAGATGGCTTCATTGAAACATCCACAGACGTTTCTGGAGACAATGAGGGACCAACTGAAATTGCGGCCACAGCCACCTTTCCCTGTACGTGATACGGCTTCAAAAGGTTGACATGGCACAACCTTGTTTTCTGCCGACGATCAGAGGTACTAATCACATAATTTCGGTCCCCAACCTTTTTCAACACAGAATAAGGTCCACAAAACTTACTACTGACTCTGTCCCCCCTGCATTGGTGTTAACACAAGCACTGAATCTCCCACCATAAAGGTACGTTCTACTGCCTTTTTTATCATATTGGGTCTTCATACGAGTCTGAGCCCAACCCAATGACTCCCTTGCGATCTTACAAGCAGACCAGAGATGCTCTTGAAAAGCAGTCAAATACTGTAACAAGGTGGTCTCATTTTTAGACTTCAGGAACATCTCTTTCGCAATCTTTAAGGGACCCCGCACCTCATGCCCAAACACCAAATCGAAAGGTGTAAACCTTGTGGAATCATTTACATAATCCCGCAAAGCAAACAACAAGAAAGGCATTGTGGCATCCCAATCCCCCGATAAAGCCAATCTTTGTCTTTATGGTTTGATGGCACCTCTAAATGGCCCCCTGGGACTGAGGATGATATACAGATGAAACAATCTGAGTAATGCCAAGCTCATGCAAAACTTCTTGGAACACCCCAGATACAAAATTAGACCTTCGATCTGATTGTACCTCTCGGGGAAGACCAAATCTAGAAAAGAAACCCAACAATGCTTCCAACACAGTTCGAGCCTTGATGTTTCTCAAAGGGATCGCTTCAGGAAAGCGAGTTGTCACATCCATAATAGTGAAAAGGTACTCATGTCCCTTCTTCTTTGTGGGCAAAGGACCCACACAATCTATCAGAACCCTAGAAAAAGACTCCTCACACCTGAGAAGGACACAAAGGGGCAATTGGAACTTTCTAGTTAGGTTTACCAACCAGCTGACAAGCATGACATGACCTACAATATGCCACCACGTCTTTATGCAATTTAGGCCAGTAAAAGTGCTACAAAATCTTCCTATGGGTTTTCCGAATACCGATATGACCTGCCATAGGTGTCTCATGGGCCAGCCACAAATTATCTTCACGGAAGCTTTGTAGAACCACTATTTGCTCCAACAATCTCCACTCTTCTGTGGCAGGGCGATCAGGGGGTTGTCATATTCTCATGAAAACCCCATCCCTCCAATATACACCTTCTGCTATATTCTTGCTCTCGGCCCAAGAAACCGCAGTTTCTCGCAACGGACCTAACCCTGGATCAATCCTCTGAGCCTCAACCAGAGCATCCTTACTGAACTTTTTACTACTCACCCCACCAAATAAGTGGGAGAACAAGGTATTACCCAGGTCTGCGGGGCTCTCTTCAGACTGAGGGGCCCCATCTACTGCCACTTCCGGTCCTATCTCTGGTTTCCCCTCAGACTCCAAAGCCACCTGCTGAAACCGTGATCGGGTAACAGCACAAGCTGAGAATACTTCAGGATATTCCTTTTCTAACGCCACCAGGGTAGGGACCTCACAAGGAACTGAACTAACAATGGGAGAACTAAAAATCTGATCCCCAGCCAAGTCCTTACCTAGCAACAGGCAAGGAAGACATAACTCCCATAATGACATTTCCTGTGACCAAACTAGACTTCAAAAACACCCTGTGTAAAGGCACCAACCTATACTGTCCTCCAACACCCTCAATCAAAACTGAGGTTTCTTCCGCAGTATAAGGTGGTAAATCAATGACATCCTTAAGTATCAGTGACTGGGCCACCCCCGTGTCTCGGAGAAGGGTCACAGGGACTTCCAGCTCACCCTCAGAAATGGAAACAAAACCCTCAGAGATAAAACTCTTATAGACTGATGATTCTACCCCTAATTTAGAGTTTTCACACACATCCTCTATTCTACAGTCTCATTCCAGTAAAAGAGCAACAGGAAGATTTTTCCTCCCCTGCTGTAAGGCGAGGCACCGGAGCTGAATATGCCCAGGATTTTTACAGTAATTACAAATTACATCCCTAGGGGCTCTATTACTCTCCTGGGGCTTCGCAGTTCCTCTCTCACTCTTACCTTCTCTCTTGACTCTTTCCTCAAACTGCCTTGGAGAGACCAGTTTTCTGTCTGCAATCCATGGCTCCTGATTCACTAAGACAAAATTTTCTGCCATTTCCGCTGCTGCGCGAACTTCAGTTACTTCCTGCTCATTCAGTCAGATGTTTGGGTAAACTATTTTTAAATTGCTCCATTACCATTAACTGTTTTAACTCTTGAAAGGAATAAGTTTCTGTTGCCCGGAGCCATTTATCAAAAAGTATTTCCTGTTGCCTAGCAAAATCTGGCCTGGCTTTAACCTACCTTTCCGAAACTGCTGCCTATAGGCCTCAGGCACCAATTCATAGGCTCACAAAATGGCCCGTTTCACAGTTTCGTTCTCTGTACATTGCACAGTATCAAGGGCTACATACGCCTCTTGGGCTTTATCAACAAACTCCCTCCTAACTAAAGTGACCCACTCAGATTGTGGCCAATCTCTTTCTGCCGCAATTCTTTCAAACGCTTCAAAAATACATCAGCTGCATCCACGTGAAATCGAGGCATAAATGCAAAACACTTTGTTATATCAAATCTTACCTCATGGTCCCTCTGTCTCTGTCTATTTAGCTGGTTTACTTGATCATATTCAAGCTCCAACCTCACGCATTCATTTTCCAACTCCTGCTCCTTACTCTTCCTAATAGCTTCACATTCTTTCCTCATGTCTTCCCTAGCCGTTTCAGCGGTTGCATCAGGTACCCCAAAATACAACAAAAGTGCATTAATTAACTCGGACTTCCTAATATCACCCTTAATGTCATCGAATTCACAATGCTGTACTACTTCTAGAAGCTGCTCTTTTTTAAGTCTAGAAAGCTTTATTTATCCCCGATGGCTTTATTAGCAGCACTACACAGAGCATTTAGTAAGCTGTGGTTAATGGAGGGATGTGTTGAGTTGCATTGGCTCAACCAAAGCTGTAAACGGCCATTTGAACAAGTCATTCATAAAGTCTCATGATTGTTTATGAATGCCATTCAGAAGTATGCATATATAGCACAGCACATCGATTTAAAGAGTGCTTTGTATGTGCTCTGCTCAAGTCTTGCCTTAGGGTAGAATTGTTATAGCTTTATGGTTGAAACGTTGACTTCCTCAACCTCTGACTCCAGTCCATCCCTTCAGGCCATGTTGAGAATAAACCCCTTATTTCAAGAGAAAAGATGGAAGGTCTGTTCCAAGAGGTCTCTTATGTACACCAATGCTACATTTATTTGGAAAAAAAGCAATATTATGAAATATTATTATAACTGTAATCTATGTGAATATTTAATAAAATATAATTTATTACATTTTATAATAAATTACATGTTATAATTCACAGTTTCAATAAAATGTTGCTTGATAAATTACTATATTTTAATTGTGGTAACACTTTAAGGACCAAAGCTATATTAACTAGCATGCATATTACTAGCATATTAGCTGTTTATTAGTACTTATAAAACACATATCAATGCCTTATTCTGCATGACCATATTGTACATATCTTAACCCTACCCCATACCTAAACTTAAAGGCCTTGCTACATTTCTGTGTGTTGATCGTGGTAATATCCTTGCTGTCTATGCAGGATCAGAAAGCTCTCAGATTCCATCAAAAATATCTTAATTTGTGTTCCGAAGATGAACGAAGGTCTTACGGGTTTGGAACGACATGAGGGTGATTAATTAATGACAGAATTTTCATTTCTGGGTGAACTATTCCTTTAACAACTACATTACTAACTATTAATATGCAGCAAATTAGGAGTTTACTGAGGCAAAATCATAGTTCTTTATTTATTGCTAATTCTCTGTTTCTTAGAGATCATACAATCTTATAATTTTGAGCAACTAGTTAAACAACTAGATTTTTGTTATGACAAGCTCAACGGCATGCTATATTGTTCTGGTTTTCATTGGTTCTCAGTGTTGCTATGTGATTGCTAGTTCTTTTGCTGGTTGCTAGGTGGTCGCTTACTGTCCCAAGTCTAAAAAGTCAACCTCTAAGTCTATAAGATATTCTGCTCCCTGGATGCATTAGAACTAGAAACATAAGAAAAATAAGTCACACTTGATTTTAAGGTCCAATTCTCGCTATTAACAAACCATTGACTATGACTTTTGCCTCAGTAAGCTCTTAATTTGCTGCTTATTAATGGTTAGTAAGGTAGTTGTTAAGTTTAGGTGTTGGATAGGATTAGGGATGTAGACTATGGTCATGCAGAATATGTGCTTTATAAGCACTAATAAACACCCAATATGTTAATAATAGACATGCAATTAAGCAACTAGTTAATAGTGAGAATTGGTTCCTATACTAAAGTGTTTAAAGGGAAAGTTCACTCAAAAATGCTGATTCTGTCATCATCTACTCACCCTCATGTTGATCCAAACTGAATGACTTTCTTTCTTCTGTGGAACATGAAAGAAGATACAGTATTTTGAAAAATGTCTTGTGTGTGTGTTTGGTACATTGATAGTCGGTGGTGCCCACACTGAAAGAACAAAATCTGTAGAAAAATGGAAAAGATACGAGTAATTTTCTGCCAGGATATTTTACAGTATGGTAAGTTTATAGACATTTTCTTTCACCCATAAACACAAAACAACACAACACACAATTACAACTATTCAAAATGCAGGTAAAAAAACACCTGTGAAAAATCTGAACAGAAATTCCTTCATATTAGCACAGACACTGGACACTGTTTTCAGAGCACATTCGGTTTAGTCATGCATACTTTATCGTTCCTCAGAGAACAGCTGGAAATGTAAGCGACGGTTGAGCTGTGAAAGATCACGCGCGTGTTTCGTCAGTCTTTCTCACGTTTGCAGAGCTGAGATCTGAATGAGGCAGGCAGAGCCTCTCTTCTGTTCACAGGACGGAGGTGGGAGACGTTTGCTGCTGGAGTCACTATGAGCCGCAGAAAGACTCCATTGTTTCAACCTCACATTGATGTCACAGTTGCTCCATAAAGGCATATTTTGACATAAAACAGCACAAGTTCAGTAGTGTTGTTGTGTCTTGTGTTAATTGTCCAACAGGCAAAACGAATCAGTTATTCACCCCTTTTTAGGCACAACCAGCTGCATTCTTTATTGGTCAAGTCAATTTAATAGATACCCGCTTCAGTTGATCAAATAGTTGAGGATTCTTTCACACCATTGTACTCTAGGGCTTGTCCTGTTTGTCCTGCACACTTGTTAAGTGTGGTTTGAGTCGTGACCTCTGAGTGTAAAGGTCATTATGCTTGCATGGCTCATGTGGAGGAGGAACTTGAGGACTCTTAAGAGATGAATAAATGAGCTATGAATAGAACGGGAGGCTATTTTGGAAGATTACAGTAATTATTACTGATTTGACGAAGGAACAGTGATTACAGAATTCTTGGAAGTGGGATCAAATAGTTCAGGTTATTGTAATTGTATTATTATTATTGTTGTTGTTGTTGTTGAGTAATATCATAAAATACATTATTAAAAATAAATATATATATATATATATATATTTTTTTTTTACAAATAGTGAATTATTATGTTTACATGGTTTTAAGGGTGAAAAGTTGGAACATTTTTAGACATTTTACCCTTTTCTGGTTGTCTGTAATTTTTAGATCTAGAAATGAATGAATGAATTAATTTGGTGTGGTTCAGAGTGTCTATTTTAGTTCACAACGGAAACAGCAAAACAATTGACATAACAGCACCAATAGAGAAAATAACCCAAATTATTTCATAAAATATTTTACCTAAAGAACATAAAGTTTATTTTTACAAATGTTAATGCATTTTTAAGTGCAAAAATGTACCGACATTTTATTTTTTAAACTGTGTGGTTCAGAGAAAACAGTAGGAGTTTACATAATAGCACAGCAAAATTAATTAGAATGTAGTTTTGTAGTTTTAAATGCGTTACATGGTACTTCCTCTTCATGTGTGATGTGTGATTATTTCCTGTCTGTGATTCTGACTCTCTCTCTCTCTCTCTGTCTGGCTGGAGGTTCAAACACATCTTGAAAACCCCACGAAGTATCACATCCAGCAGGCTCAGAGGCAGCAGGTGAAGGCGTATCTGTCCACCACGCTGGGAGGAAAGCTGGGCTTGCAGGCTGTGAGCTTGCCGTGCCCCAGCCAGGCCCTTGACCACGGGGGAATGCCTCCGGGGCCGGGCAACAGCGCCCCCAACAGTCCCATGGCCTTACTGACCCTCAACTCCAACTGCGAGAAAGAGGTGATGACAAAACACAGTCATATTCCACTTCAGCGCTTTCTAAACATAATGGCTACATTAGTATAATTGTTGCATAACTTTGTCCAATTTATTTTTACAAAGCAATTTGATATTTATATCTGATATTTATTAATCAGATTTATTTATATCTGATATTTATAAATGGTATTTATATTAATTCATGATTTTCCACATGTATACTGAGGGTTACACTTTATTTTAATGTTGTTACTATATTAGAGTCATTGTATTTAGGGCACACATCAAGAAAGTGTAAAAACAGTATGGTTTCTCAATAAAACAACTGTTGGTTTCATTTTATGTATTTTATCAGAACATAGTTTGACAGTTTCATCATTTTGACTTGTAGTTTCATGTCTGGCCAACCAAATGTTGTTTTCTTGATCGGGTTAACCTAAAATTTTAATGTTTATTTGAACTTAAGTCATAAAAATATCACAAACCATAACAATGCATTCAGTATAGTTGATGGACAACTTAAATACTCCTTGACAGCAGGTCATTGGGGATATAGAAAAAATATAGAAAATATTTTCAAATATAGAAAAAATCAAGAGGACATTTATCCAGTTGATCCATTTATCCAAAATCAGTTTTTTTCTAAAACAATCAAACAAACAAAAAAAAACATATTGTAAAAACATAATGTACAACAGGTGTAATACCTATTTTTAAAAATAAATGCAATATGTGTAAATGACTTGAACTCAATAATCATCAATTCATAAAGCAGACATTGTAAAAACTGTTAAGTAACTTGCATGCAATTTCAAGCAAACTGAAAAACTGAGTGCACAAAATATATGTGTGAGATTATAATATATTATTCATACTTTTAGTGGATATATCATGATATTTCTGAAGAAAATTGAACGAAATCGAGCAAACCAAAAGAGAAAATAAACAAAATATATATTTTGCAAAATATTTAACATAAAAAAAATCATATTTTTGCAGAATTTTAATGGATTTTTTTATGTAATTAAAGTAAAAATTATAAATACTAATGCTGTCAAACGATTAATCACAGTTAGAGAATCAAAAATTACTTGTAGTGCCTAGAACAAGTCACCTATATAAAGGCGATCGGGCCTTCGCAGTTATAGGGCTGAGACTTTGAAATGAGTTGCCCCTGCCGATCCGGTCTGCCAAATCACTGTCAATTTTTAAGAAACTGTTGAAAGCACATCTAATGTTGGTAGCATACAATGATTGATGTGGTGTTTTATGTTGTCGATGTTTGTTTCCATTCTTGTACTTTTTATGTAAAGCACTTTGGTTCAACATCGGTTGTGTTTTAAATGGTGCTATATAAATAAACAAACAAGAACAAGATTAATCGCATCCAAATTAAAAGTTTTTGTTTACATAATATATGTGTGTGTATTGTATATATATTTATTATGTATATATAAATACACAGACGTACAGTATTTATTTCGAAAATATTTACATGTATATATTTATGTTCATTTCATATATTTAAAATATAAACATAACTTATTTTTCTGAAATATATATACATGCATGTGTGTGTATTTATATATACATAATAAATATGCACAGCACACATACATATTATGTAAACAAAGACTGTTATTTTGGATGTGATTAATCGCGATTAATCGTTTGACAGCACTACTAAATACAATTTATAAATATCAGATATAAATATAAAATAACTTTGTAAAAATTGTAGAAAATCTGCAGCAATTATACTAATGGTCTTGTACTTTTTATGTAAAGCACTTTGGTTCAACATCGGTTGTGTTTTAAATGGTGCTATATAAATAAACAAACAAGAACAAGATTAATCGCATCCAAATTAAAAGTTTTTGTTTACATAATATATGTGTGTGTATTGTATATATATTTATTATGTATATATAAATACACACACGTACAGTATTTATTTCGAAAATATTTACATGTATATATTTATGTTCATTTCATATATTTAAAATATAAACATAACTTATTTTTCTGAAATATATACATGCATGTGTGTGTATTTATATATACATAATAAATATGCACAGCACACATACATATTATGTAAACAAAGACTGTTATTTTGGATGTGATTAATCGCGATTAATCGTTTGACAGCACTACTAAATACAATTTATAAATATCAGATATAAATATAAAATAACTTTGTAAAAATTGTAGAAAATCTGCAGCAATTATACTAATGGAGCCATTATTTTTTAGAAACCATTAAAGTGAAATATCACCGTATTTAATAGTAAGCGAACCAAAAGAGAAAATAAACAAAATATATATTTTGCAAAATATTTAAGGTAAGTAAGTCCTATCTTTATGGAATGCTAATGGATTTTTTTTTTGTACAAAAAAATTACTGACATTTATAAGTGGACCGTAAAAAAATTATTAATCCTTGAACTGACATGAAAAGTTGCACTGAAAGTGTTGAAAGTGCTTGATTCCCTTTCATGGGAACTTTGAACTGTGTCCTCTAGGGGTCGCTATGGGGAACGCATCGTCATGACCCGTGTCTGAAGCATACATTGAAAACACATATTTTGTTGGCCGGCGACAGCCATGACGTCACTACCGGTGCGACTATAGTATAAATAGGCGCCGGGAGCACACATCATTCTCTTCTTCGTCTTCATTGACTGTTTTGTTTGAAGCGTGCATTTCTGTGGTAAGAGCGATCTATTCATCTCATTATGGCAAGCACTAGCAAAGCGTTTAAGGATGTGTGCATCCGTGTTGACATTGTTTAACATCTGATGACACACACGGTCTATGCGTTATTTGTTTGGGCGAAGAGCACGCACACGATGCCTCCGAGGGGGCAATCGGCGTGCACTGCGAGCGTTTTTTCCAAGGGAAAAGCTCCGCTCTCGTTTGTCTCTTTTTTCGACGAAAGAGGGGCAGCCATCTGCTTCCCGCGGTTCAGGATCCGCCGCTGCTGAGGCATGGAAGGGAATGAGCTCGTGGGGATCGCAGGTGGATCTGGCTGATGAGTTTGA
>NW_015505845.1:380397-381165 GCF_001515645.1 Sinocyclocheilus grahami
CCTGGGCATACGCAGCAGCAGCAGGTCGGGCTGTCGCTTCATTGCACACGATGGTGATGCTCCAAGCATATCAGGCTGACCTGCTGAAAGACCAGGATAGCGGCCTTCACGAAGTCCAGGTCTGAGCCCAAACAACCCAGGGGTCCGAGCCCGTCTCGGTTTGAGGATCAGAGACTGGCTCAGAAAGCTAGTGTCACAGCTTGCGCTCCTCCCCCGCCCCCGGGTTGGGGTAGGAAGAATCGCGGGTCAAAGGAAGGTAAGTAAAAGACCTAAGGGATGTGGAACCATGGTGGGTGAGTACGATCCATGTCTAATATATGTATATATGAATATATATGTGTATCCACATGAGCTGGTGGTTGTGTGTATAACCCTTCTGCTAGTTTCTTTGCAGTGTTTCCCGGGACCTGTGTGTTTCTGTCCCTTTCTAGGGTAGGTCCTCTATGGGCACCCCCTCTGCTGGGTTCAGAAACCGGGTGCTTGGCTTGCAGTGTTTATTTCACTCATCGATATATGTCCAGACGGTAAGAAAAGCCGGGTTTCGACTTCATACTTCCTGGATCATGCGGCCATAACACAGGCTTCTGCGGGAGCCTTCGTGATCATCAGGCCCCCGGCGCGTCACTGCAAAAATTTCCTGGACGCCCGGGCTGGGGTTATACTTTATGTTACCCTGACTGGTCTACCGTATCTGGGTCGCCCTGAGGGGTTTGCCGATCACCAGGATATCCCCTCTTGCTGAGGCATCGAGCGGGAGGTATAGGTGGC
>NW_015505845.1:383775-416423 GCF_001515645.1 Sinocyclocheilus grahami
TACCCTGACTGGTCTACCGTATCTGGGTCGCCCTGAGGGGTTTGCCGATCACCAGGATATCCCCTCTTGCTGAGGCATCGAGCGGGAGGTATAGGTGGCATTACGAGAACCTTCCTGTGTAAATGCTGTTTCGGGCAGTGCTCCCCTCACCTTTGAGGGTTGTATTTGAGCTTGCCTCTCCCGTTTGGCCCAGTACTTCCGGGTATCTGTAAACAGATGCTCTGAAAACTCTAAAATCCAAATGCTATGTGTAAGTGCACACGTTAAGCTTTGCGCACTTTTCTACAAATCCACATAAGTGGTAAGTGTGCACGTTATGCTTTGCGCACTTTCTAAAATCCATAAAGCTGGTAAGTGTGCACGTTATGCTTTACCCACTTTTCTAAAATACTGTATGGTAAGGGTTACGCATTTTTGATCTTGTTCCCTTTCTCCGAGTTGGTTAGACCCCGGTGCCTTGGGCTCCACTCAACTAGTGTGTCAATGTATGCTTCAGACACGGGGCATGATGAGGCATTCCCCATAGCGACCCCTAGAGGACGCAGTGTCTCGTTCCCTACTCAGGGAACCATGGTTACATAAGTAACCTGAGACGTTTTGTGATGTTTATTGAAAACAACAATACCTAAATCTACCACAAAACATAGGGCGTAAACATATAATAGATCACAGCCAAACCAAAAGGCCCTTTGGTAGTGTTTATTCCAGCTAGACTACAGCAAGACTGACCCACGGGACTGAGAAGACAAACCAGGCCAGGACAAAACACACAAGGAGAATATAAAGGGGAGGACATGAGGAGGCTAAAAATGAGCCAAGATGTAATACTGAGCACATGGCAAATGAACAAAACAGAAAGCATGTGCTCAACACAAAGACAAGAAAAAAACATGAGCGCCATAAACAAGACTAGACAGAGGCGACAGAATCATGACAGGTTCGCCAAGAGCGCAGCACAAATCCAGCAACATCAGTAAATTATGTATAAATAGGTAGAGACATTATAAGGATGTCATTTTAGAGCTAATTATCTGCTAATCAGTAAAAGCGACTCCAGCCTCTCGGTTTGCATCTCTGTGAACGTCTCGCTGAAGCAGCTGGCGTGGATTGCGTCACTGCTCACTGTGAGAGAGAGAGAGAGATGTGCTAAAACAAGTGTTAATAGATTAGACAGAGTCTGGCATTGGCAAACTGAGAGGAAATACACAGCTCTTTAGGATGTGTGCCAGATTAACCAGTGATTTTCAGCATTGCTATGGGTTGATTTGAACTCTTGCATTATTCCAGGGTTAATTGACTTCACTATGCGTTGTACTCTAGCTGAGTGGATGAGCTCTGACAGCTGATGCTATCTATTGCTTTTGATTCTCTCAGATGGACGATGTCATTGATGACATCATTAGTTTGGAATCCAGTTACAATGATGATATCATGGGACTGTCGTTTGACCCCGGACTGCAGATGGCCAACACGGTATATACACTGTTATACTTTCTTCTGTTACTAATATGAGTATGTGGAAGGAGGCATATTTGCATACTGTATATGTATGTTGTGTGATAGTGCTGATTGGCTGAAGTCACCAGAAGCACATGGACAGTTTTAGATAACAAGATAACAGATTTTTAAACATGAGAATCAGATTAAATGTTGCAATGAATGATCCATGCTACAAACTGGAATTAGAGAAGATATAGTTTATGAATTTAATAAACTCAGTTATAATTATCTTGGTAGCCTTCAGTAAAATCCCATGTCTAAAATGATTAAACATGAATTTTTTTTCACACTGATAGAAATTAATCTTTTCCAATAAGTTTAAACTTCTTTTTTACATTTTATGGGCAGTTTTACCTTTATAACGCCATTTTTTCTAAAAGTGTCCATTATCTTTTAAGTCAAATTCTTACATTTAATCAGTGAATTAGAATAATAAGACATTTGGGCTGTTACCAAGCAAATTAAATCAACACAGAAGCTGCATCTGAAGTAGCATTTAGCATTGCGTATTATTTACACACTGTTTAGTGCAAGACTTGAATGCATTTAACCTGTAATTACAAATGCATAAATAACATTTCGATATATTAAACATAAAACGTTGAATACTGATATTTGAAATTATTTAAAACGTGAAAAAAATCGGAAAAAGTTCAAATGTGAAATTAAAACCACCAGTAGATGGCAGCAAATCACTGTTAATAAGTTAGTCGTTGCGATTGAACTGAATCATTTAAACGGTTGATTCATTAAGGAACGACACACCATCATGTTACTCAGAGATGCAAATCAGTGCTGTGGCTGTGTTTGCAATGATTTTTGTTGGCGAAATAGAGCAAAAACAGGCAATATAGTATTTAAAACGTAAGTCTCTTAAATAACTTCTTGTTTATTGAGCTGTTGTAAAAAATCAATATCACATTTGCAATCATGGTAATTTTGGAAGAAAAATAACAAACGTGATGTCTGCACACTGATATAACTGCTCCATAAACGTATTTATTGCAGCGTTTCGACCATCCGGTGAATTTTTGGAGAAAAACGGCACTCTGTGTGACATTGATTAACTGTATGAAGTGGTATAAATATATACATTTTCTGCTCCCATGTCTTGAATTTGTGATCATTCTAAATGCATTTTAATAGACTGAATCATGCAGTGAAAGAAAACACACTAAATGCGCACACGCACTAGTCTAGACTTCAAGTAATGTATGCGTGCACTTTGTAGGGCTGTTTTGATTGGTTTTTGCAAAATACTCAATAATGTCAAATCGCACATCGTTAAAAAAAACAATTACAATATTATCGCTGACGATATATATCACACACCCCTACCGCTGAGGCATCTCAGATGACAAGATCTGTTATCTTGGCTTTTTATCCTTGCAGCACCAAAGCAGAATTAATATGAGGTAATTATTTTACAACTTCTGTTATTGGAAAAATACAGAGGTCCGGACCTCGGTGAGTATGGCCCTGCTAATGACTACCATAGAAAAATATATCACGCTATTTCATGCTTTTAAGAGCCCTATATAGTTATATAATTACATTATTTATTTATATTTTGTACTTATTTATTTATTTGTTTGCAAAAAGACAAAAAAAACAGTGAAACAGTATAATTACATTTTCTTGCAAACCATTTAATATAGTGAAATATTTTATATAATTTATTATATAATAAAAATGTATTATAATATTCTATTTTTATCTTTTATTTTGCAAAAAAATGGTAGTATTTAATTTTGCTTAAAAACAGTTAATATAATGAAATATTCATTGTCTTATATTGTTTTGTTTTATTTCATTTTGCTTGCAAAAACAAAAAAACAGTAGTAATATAATAAAATATGTGATTAAATTTGCTTGCAAAAAAACAAGTAATGAAAAGAACATTTTATTATATTTTATTGTTTGCTTGCTAAAAACAAAAAACAGTGCTAATATAAGGAAATATGTATTTATTTAATTTTGCTGACAAAAAACAATTAATATAATGATATTGTCACACGGCTGCACTTACGCACGCACGCGCACACACACAGGGTAACATTCAACAATAACTGGCAAATCGGAGAACTAAAGGAAGGGAATTTATACAAACGGAAGAGGAACTAATGACTAAATTAACTAGACACAGGTGAACTAGCTAAGGCAATCAAGGGGAAACAGAAACTAGGTCAATGAACAAGACAGGCAACCAAAGTCAAAACAGGGTGATGGTGTGACAGATATATTGTTTTGTTTTGTTTTATTTTGCTTGCAAAAAACAGTAGTAATGTAATACAAAATACTCTATGTTTTCAGTTAAATTTGTTTGCAAAAAAAACGGTTACTATAATGAAATATTTATTATTTAAAAAAAACAATTACAATATTATCGCTGACGATATATATCACACACCCCTACCGCTGAGGCATCTCAGATGACAAGATCTGTTATCTTGGCTTTTTATCCTTGCAGCACCAAAGCAGAATTAATATGAGGTAATTATTTTACAACTTCTGTTATTGGAAAAATACAGAGGTCCGGACCTCGGTGAGTATGGCCCTGCTAATGACTACCATAGAAAAATATATCACGCTATTTCATGCTTTTAAGAGCCCTATATAGTTATATAATTACATTATTTATTTATATTTTGTACTTATTTATTTATTTGTTTGCAAAAAGACAAAAAAAACAGTGAAACAGTATAATTACATTTTCTTGCAAACCATTTAATATAGTGAAATATTTTATATAATTTATTATATAATAAAAATGTATTATAATATTCTATTTTTATCTTTTATTTTGCAAAAAAATGGTAGTATTTAATTTTGCTTAAAAACAGTTAATATAATGAAATATTCATTGTCTTATATTGTTTTGTTTTATTTCATTTTGCTTGCAAAAACAAAAAAACAGTAGTAATATAATAAAATATGTGATTAAATTTGCTTGCAAAAAAACAAGTAATGAAAAGAACATTTTATTATATTTTATTGTTTGCTTGCTAAAAACAAAAAACAGTGCTAATATAAGGAAATATGTATTTATTTAATTTTGCTGACAAAAAACAATTAATATAATGATATTGTCACACGGCTGCACTTACGCACGCACGCGCACACACACAGGGTAACATTCAACAATAACTGGCAAATCGGAGAACTAAAGGAAGGGAATTTATACAAACGGAAGAGGAACTAATGACTAAATTAACTAGACACAGGTGAACTAGCTAAGGCAATCAAGGGGAAACAGAAACTAGGTCAATGAACAAGACAGGCAACCAAAGTCAAAACAGGGTGATGGTGTGACAGATATATTGTTTTGTTTTGTTTTATTTTGCTTGCAAAAAACAGTAGTAATGTAATACAAAATACTCTTATGTTTTCAGTTAAATTTGTTTGCAAAAAAAACGGTTACTATAATGAAATATTTATTATTTAATTTGTTATTTGTTTTATTTAAACATTAGTATAAAAAAACAGTTAATATAATTCCATAATCTAGTTTAGTTAAGTAAATAGCTAAACCCTGATCAAGAATTTCAAAAACTACAAGCAGTGTTGGGGGTAGCGCTTTACAAGCGAGTTACATAATCAGATTACTTTTTCAAATAAATAGTAATGTAATGCATTAATTTTAAATTTGCAAGAAAATATCTGAGTTACTTTTTTAAATACACTATATTGCCAAAAGTATTGGGACACCCCCTTCTAATGAGCAGGTTTGGCTACTTTAGTAATATTCATGAGTACAGATCTTAATGTTTAAGCATATAATGATATTCTAGGGAAGCAACAGTTTGGACAGGATCCTTTTCTATTCTAACATGGCAATGCCTCTGTGTATAATGCAAGGTTCAAAAAGAAATGATTAGTGGTCGACCGATATATCGCCAATGCCGATATATCGGCCAATATTTGGCATTTTTAAATATCGGCATCGGCCGATAAGTTTTCCTGTTTGGCTGATGCGTTCGAGGTGGGACTTTTATTTTGACGGCGCTGAGAACGGCAGCGCCTGACCAGAAGATGGCAGTAATGCAACGTTAAGGATGCAAGCTGCCGTTAAAACCCAAAGAAGAAGAAGAAGAAGAAGAAGAAGAGCAGCATTATATGGGCCAGTTCTGTCTAAATACGGATAAACGTCTGTCTAATAATCAGATAGGACGGTTAAACAAAGGAATTAAAATGTATACAAAAAGTGTTATAACGACTGCTTTTATATTATTAGTAATAGAAAGGCAAACATTATAATACTTTCTTGTTTGCCATCAGCATTCAGCAAATACGCATTTATATCATTTAAACAAATCTTTGAATGTCTAATAAACATCCAATTTCAAAAACCTTGCAAACTTAGTCGGATCCAGCTGTGAGATCTTGTGACGTGTGCATTTGTATCCTGCATGATCGTGTGTTCTCTGTGTGACGATCAGTCCGTGCAAATTGAAAGCTGACAGGAGGAGAGTTCAGCTTCACTGGAGATGTGCGATCAACATACTTTAGTTTGCCACCAAACACCAATGACATATGGGTCACAGACACTTCCAAAACTGTTGCAACAGAGATGGAAATGCAATTTTTAAATACATGAATTATGTTTTCATCTTCGTTGCCACAGTTTCGGAAGTGCCTTTTTCTGTTTTAAAGAAGGGGGTGTCCCAATACTTTTGTCCATATAATGTATGTACAAGTCATTGGTGTTTGGTGATGAGTTTTTGCCTCAAGGTCTGCATGTAAAGTCACACCAGAGGTGTTCAGCTGGGATTAGGACTTGGACCAGTTAAGTTCTTCTGCACTGACTGAATCAATCATTTCTTTTTGAACCTTGCATTATACACAGAGGCATTGTCAGTATAGAAAAGGATCCTGTCCAAACTGTTGCTTCCCTAGAATATCATTATATGCTTAAACATTAAGATTTGTACTCATGGAAATTACTAAAGTAGTCAAACCAGTTCATTAGAAGGGGGTGTCCCAATACTTTTGCCAATATAGTGTAAGTAACACAAGTTACTTTGTTTTCCCATTTATTCACCGACAGCTCTCCTGTCCCCATGTTGAGAGAAACTGGGAATAAGTGCAGAGGCAGACACACTTCCTTCAGCCTGAGGCTTATTCATTTCACTTTTGGTGTGAAAGGGCCTTTACAGTTGCCAAAAATACAACTTTTGGGGTTTTTGTTATTAAAAAACAAACAAGCAAGCCCACCCCAGGTGACAAAAAGTAAAGCAAAAGTAACATAATGCATTACTTTCCATAAAAAGTAACTTAGTAATGCAATTAGTTACTTTTTTATGGAGTAGCGCAATGTTGCAATGCATCACTTTAAAAAGCAACTTTCCCCAGCATTGTCTACAAGTTTCAAGAACTACAGTGACTCGAGTGTATTTTTATATTAGCAGTGAACTTGGTGAGACTTTGTCTCTTTCTGTCATCTCACACAGTCAGAGCTGTGGCTGGTGTCAGTATAGCAGAAAGCCATGCAATCCAGCTGTCAACACCTGATCTAATGTCTATCTGACTGCTGTCTGCCAGAGGAATAGTGAATAGTCTTCATTTACTCACTCTCATGCCATAGACAGAACACACATGCTGCTCTTTTCCACACAGTGAGCGTCAAAAAGAACAAAAAAAAGGAGACAATAATATACACGTTCTTGTGTTTCTAGATCCCCGTGTCAGCGAACCTCTTGGACATGTATAGTAACCCAGGCATGCCTCCTCCGGGAATCTCTATCAGTAACTCGTGCCCTGCTAACCTGTCCAACATTAAAGGGGAATTCTCTGGTAAGTGTCATATGAATTAGTTAATGCAGTTTTGTAGCATCTAAGACCCTCCAGGCCTTTTGACGATGCACTGAAATGTGTTTCACCTTTTCAATGTCATGTGAATGATGATATGAGTGAGAGATTGAAAACATATGCTCGTATGCTACATAGTTACTCCATCTCCAGCCATGATGCACATGATGGACAAGCCCAGCTCCTGTAGCACGTTTGAGAGCTATCAAAGGCCTGAAGGGTTTCCTGTGGGTACGTTAGAAGATTTCTCTCCTTGTCTGCATGTCCGTTAACAAAACAGAAACATAATCATTTTATGGATTAAAATTGTTTTAGGGATTAGATTTACCCATACTGGCACATTAGTTTATATATCAACTTTTTACACACTTCAGTGTCACATGATCTTCAGAAATCATTCTAATATGCTGATTTGCTGGTCAAGAAATATTTCTGATTATTATTATTGTTTCTGTGTATTGTATAGTTTATATTTCAAAATTTGTACTTTTTTCGCAATTCTGAGAAGAAGAAAAAATCAGAATTTCAAGATACAAATTCAGAATTGTGAGATGTGAATTCGAAATTGTGAGAAAAAAGGCAGAGTTCTTAGTTTATATCTTGACTTTTTTTTCTCTGAATTGTGAGATATAAACTCCAGTTGTGAGTTATAAATTCTAAGGGAGAAAAATTAGCTCACAATTCTGACTTTATAATAACTCACAACTGCGACTTTGCATCACGCAATTCTAAATTTTTAACACGCATTTGCGAGTTTATGTCTTGCAATTCAGTTCAGAAATTCTAAATTGTGAGATAAGTTGTAACTACATTTTTTATTTTTCATTCAGTGACAGAAACAAGCTTTCATACTTGAAATATAATGTATTTTAAAAAAACTTACAAAACTCAAACATTTGAATGGTACTGAGTGTATCTACTGTTATATAGAATTGTTAAATTGTTATATAAAATTGGGTTCCATTCAAGTTCAGTCATGTTTAGAGTTAAATACTAGCTTACTGCTAAAAGAAAATACTGTGTAGCAGTGTCACATGATCTTCAGAAATCATTCTAATATGCTGATTTGCTGGTCAAGAAATATTTCTGATTATTATTATTGTTTCTGTGTATTGTATAGTTTATATTTCAAAATTTGTACTTTTTTCGCAATTCTGAGAAGAAGAAAAAATCAGAATTTCAAGATACAAATTCAGAATTGTGAGATGTGAATTCGAAATTGTGAGAAAAAAGGCAGAGTTCTTAGTTTATATCTTGACTTTTTTTTCTCTGAATTGTGAGATATAAACTCCAGTTGTGAGTTATAAATTCTAAGGGAGAAAAATTAGCTCACAATTCTGACTTTATAATAACTCACAACTGCGACTTTGCATCACGCAATTCTAAATTTTTAACACGCATTTGCGAGTTTATGTCTTGCAATTCAGTTCAGAAATTCTAAATTGTGAGATAAGTTGTAACTACATTTTTTATTTTTCATTCAGTGACAGAAACAAGCTTTCATACTTGAAATATAATGTATTTAAAAAAAGGTACAAAACTCAAACTTTTGAATGGTACTGAGTGTATCTACTGTTATATAGAATTGTTAAATTGTTATATAAAATTGGGTTCCATTCAAGTTCAGTCATGTTTAGAGTTAAATACTAGCTTACTGCTAAAAGAAAATACTGTGTAGTGTACACTACATGCTGGCTACTATTTTTAAAAAGTAGTATGTAAAACAGTAGGTATTATTCAAGAATAAACATTTCATTTTTACATTTTCATGGGACCTCGTAAAGTTGTATGTAAGTGGCAACCATCATCTTAGAAATAAATAGTTATTTTGCACTGATTTTATGTAAAACTAGGCAAAACTTTGCATTGTGGGATACAGTTTTCCATGCAGTGATTTATTGTATACTGTATATATTATGGCAAATGAAGCAGGTTGTCTGGGTACTTTATGCATAAAAAAAAATGTTGGTCATAATCTATACAGAAAATAATCTAGATTTTGTGGAAAAGGGATTTTGGTGAGAGAAAATGTGCTATAAAAGACAACTGCAGTGACATTTAAAGGGTGCCAAAACATATGGCAGATAAGCGTCCTGCTTTCAGTTTCTCTTCTCACACTCCTTTATCTTTTTCAGAGGCAGAAGTTCACACTCTCGCAAAGGAAAGGCAAAAAAAGAACAACCATAACTTAAGTGAGTTTGCTTTTGTATGTAGGGTAGCATCCTGAAACACTGTTCCAGTTTTACAAAAGAAAACCCTTTTCTTTCATCCCTCAGTTTGTAAAAATGACATAATTAAGTTATAGTCATTGTCCAATAGACTTTTGGTGTAAGTGAATTGATTTTGTTTGAGTTTTTAAATACAAGTGTGTAATATAACACGCATTTTTCATCTGTTTCAGTTGAGAGGCGACGGAGATTCAACATTAACGATCGAATCAAAGAACTGGGGACTCTGATTCCTAAATCAAATGATCCGTAAGCACCACAGTGTTCAGCAGATACACACTTACACATGAAGCAGATGAATGCATGCTATTATCACAGCAGAGGCTAGTGCTGTTGATAGAGTTTATCAGATGTGCTGGTGTCAGCTGCTTGTGTGTGTTGCTCAGGGACATGCGCTGGAACAAGGGCACTATTCTGAAGGCCTCTGTGGATTACATCAGGAGACTTCAGAGAGAGCAGCAGCGTGCCAAAGAGCTGGAGAACCGTCAGAAGAAGCTGGAACACGCCAACCGCCACCTGATGCTCAGGATACAGGTCAGTTCTGACACATCAATACGTAACTATGAAATACAACTGTAGCATACAGTGGAATGGCATACAGAAATAGTACGCTGTCCAAAATTACCCTTATGAAAAAGAAGTGAACTTTAGCACATGTATTATGGAAAAAAATACACTTTAACCCTCTGGGTCTCTTTTTTGGGTCACACTTCAAAAGGGACGAAAGCCTTGAAATTTAACTTTTTTTTTTCTTCAGTAAAATCAATGTAATATTTTTTTTTTCAATAATATTTTTTAAATTATTATTTAGAATTTTGAGGGGATTTTATAATGCTACGCAATATTTATACAATTTATTTGTATAGCTACTATATTTGCCATGGTAATTTTTGACCGTAAAGGTACCAAGTGTTACTTTTTTAGTTTTCAGTTTTTTAAGATATTCAAATCATGTCCATGATCATTGTTGTGTGTTCACATAGCTAATGCAACAACAGTCATCTCATTCCAACGAAGCTACAATTGTTTTAATTTCAAAATGTCCATTTTTTTCAGTCAAAAGTGACTGAAGAGGCCCAGATTAATAGAATAGATTTAAGGGCCAGTTCACACAAAAAACTAAATCCTCTCATCATTTACTAACCCTTCAAGTTGTTCCAAACCTGTATGAGTTTCTTTTAGCTGTTGAACACAAAAGAAGATATTTTGAGGAATGTTTGTAACCAAACAGTTAAGCCGTTGACTTTCATAGTTTTTCCCCATACTAGTCAATGGGTATAAATAATGTGCTATCTTCAAAATATCTTCTTTTGTGTTTAACATTATTTTAAAAAGGCACAAGGATTATTAGCCAATTTGTATTAGCCATCAATATTAGACATTTTGGAATGTTTGTAACCAAACAGTTAAGCCGTTGACTTTCATAGTTTTTCCCCATACTAGTCAATGGGTATAAATAATGTGCTATCTTCAAAATATCTTCTTTTGTGTTTACATTATTTTAAAAAGGCACAAGGATTATTAGCCAATTTGTATTAGCCATCAATATTAGACATTTTTGCAATGACCTTCAACCCAAAACATATTCATTCTTTCAGTTATGGCTGATACCAAAGGCACACCAGCTTAGTAAAACTGCAAAAATGTACTGCAGATATTGTACAGGTAGTGTTATTGTTTACTTTAATAGATAAGTATATGAATTCCAAACTCACGGTGATGGGCTTGAACTTGAAATAATGCAGTGCTTTGGGTTAGTAACACAAAATAATTTGTTCTCTAACCACATTTTTAGGACTGAGGGTCACTTTTGGTTGTAGTTTGTTCTATATTTTAATGTTTATATTTAATTAAGGGCCAGTTTTACTAAACAAAGCAATTCCAAAACAGCGGCGATGGGTGTGGAAATTTCTGCAAGTGATTTACTAACAACACGCAAATTAAAGAACACAGACGCAACATCTCATTTACATATCGACCGACGCAATATACCAAGCGCAGCGCAAATTAGCGTAGTCGCAAATAAAGAATAAAGAAAGAAATAAGCCACAGTACGCTGAAAAGAACCGCAGGCCAAAAAATGAAGGGTTGCAGGAAGTTCAGATAGAGCTGGTATTGTGTGACTCGGTTCCAAATCGTCTTTTATTTCCTGAAGCAAATTAAAAATAACATGGCTTGGCAAACGATATGTTCGCATAATGTGTTCTTTCCAAATAAATTCATACATGTGGAAAAATCCTCTCCCTTCTACCACGCGCTCTCTGCGGTGCCTCCTCCTAGACATGCTTTTATTGGGCGTTAAATAATGGCGCAAATTCCAGTAATTTGACGAGCGCAAACGTTAGTAAAACGCATTGCGTGATTCATTTAAATACTCTCCTCCCATAAATTTTGCATCTGAAAGGGAAACTCCTAGAAATGCATATTCAATCAGGTCAAGTGCAAAAATAACTGTCCACGCCTTTTCAGTGCTAATTCGTCACTGCGCGTCTTTAGTAAATCCTGACAGTACCATTTTAACGCCAAAAGACTGTTTGCGCTGGCGCAAGCTGCTAGTAAAACTGGCCCCTAGTGTTATATTTTAAATATTTAATCATTTTATTAATTTATATTTTTTTACATTTTCTAGATTTAAATGATATATTTGAATCTAGATACATCCAGAAAAGTGGCAATTTGTAGGTTCGTACAGTATATGTTTCAGTTATTGCTTTGTTGTCTATCGGTTGAATGCTAATCCAGGAGCTGGAAATCCAGGCTCGTGCTCACGGACTGGCCGTCGTCTCGTCTACACTCTGCTCATCAGAGCTAGCAGCCCGGACCATCAAACAGGAGCCGGTCCTGTGCGACTGCTCCCGGGACATGTACCCTCACGCACACCCGTCCTGCCCCGACATGGGCCGCGCCAGCACCCTAGACTTAAACGACGGCACAATCACCTTTAACGACTCTAGCAATTCCACCGATGCTTATGGTCTTGTCTCAAAGGCACATGGCGCTAAACTCGACGACATCCTGATGGACGACACATTGTCATCTATAGCAACGAGCAACCCACTCCTCACCTCCGTCTCGTCCAGAGCCTCGACCGAAAGCAGCTGTAAGGACAGCGTGAACATGGAGGAGAACGAGCATGTTTGTTAGTGCAAGGAATCCTTTGTTTGGCTGTTCAGGGCCGCTGGTCATTGTCACGTTTTTCCGGTAACACCATTGACTGCTAAGGAAGAAGCACGGCCTGTTTTGTCAAGTGCAAAATGATATTATTTTTATGTTTACACTCGTTTTATTTTATCGTATTTTAACCGTATTCCAGTTTCGTCTACCCAAATTTCATAACATCAAAATAATCAAGGTCAGTATCGTAAAAAGATTGATTTGTGTAACTTCACATATGTGTATTACAGTACAATTGAATCAACTTTGGGATAATATAAAAGTGCACTTGAAAGCTGATTTCTTTGGTTGTACAGTAGCGTGTTTGCGCACAGTTTAGAAGAATATTTATCTTTTTTTATATATCCTTGTAAAGGAATGACTTAAGCACAATGCTTTCCATTTAACGTGTAGATATCAAGTGACAGACAGTTGATGTTTAAAGGAATAGTTCACCCAAAAATGAAAATCTGCTCAGGTCATCCAATATGTAGGTGACTTTTTTCTTCAGTAGAACAGCAAAGAAGATTTTTAGCGGAAACCGTGGTCCTTGGTGATTCATAAAATGCAAGCCAAGGGCTACCGTCACTTTGAAAGTCGAAAAAGCGTCTCAGGCAACACAAAATTAATACCCATGGCTCCTGACGATATATCGAGGTCTTATGAAGCGAAACAATCAGTCTGTGATGTTCGGTTCGTGAATGAATCATTATTTTGAACTGATTCTTTTTAGTGAACTAGTTGAACCAATTCACCAAATCAGACTGAACCGTCTGAAACAGTTCATGGCTCAAGCAGCACAGATTTACAAGTTACTCAATCAAAACTCACTTTCAAATGTCCAACAGTCACTCCGACTCGAAATGAGCCAAAATAGCAGCGCGTATCTATGATGAATGAACTGATTCAGTGCGCCAGTTCCTCCAACAGTTCAACTGAAGACCGATGAGCCGCTGATATGAGCATGCGTGAAACAAGCATTTGAATGAAGGGGCCAAATGAAAGTTTATATGGTTTCTCATTGTAAAAAGTAAAAGTAAATGATCTTTTTTTTTTTCATTTTTGGGTGAAATGCTTCCTTAGCATAGCTACATTAATCGTAACTAATTCATATATGTTGTGAACATTTCTGTTGAATGCAAATGCTCTACAAATCGTATCTTTTAGATGAAAACGCACACAACCAATAGATGGACAAAGTATGTTTGCTATGAGGCTGATCTGAAACAGCTGACCTTAAATTATTTCATTCCATTATTAATCAATGGCAATATTCTCTCAGTATTAATGTTTCTGGTCCAGGAGAATTTCACGTAGCGCAGTGGATTTGTGGAATACTCTTTAGACCCAGAGGCTGAAGAAATGCACATGTGGAAGAACAGTTTGCACACAGCTTTTGGAAAATCCAACAGATTTCCAGATGTCCTGTGGAATGTGCCAAGCAATAAGCAATATTCAGTTTGAACTCTGCTGAAAGCCTTCAAAAACTCTTCTTGTGGTTATATGCAGTGCCTGTATAGTTATGCAAATGTATTTCACCTCATGCATTTCTTAAGATACCCTGAGGATGCATTTTAACACAGTGCATAGCTTGACATAATCCATAAGAATGTGAAATCATTTCTTAAAACATATTTGATGACTAAAGAATAGTCATAATAATTCAAACTTCAAATTCCAATTTATTACCCTTTTTGATTCATTTCTGTTTTAATATGCATATACATTTTAATTACACTGTCCCAGGTCATTTTTTTTAAATAAAAAGAATTTTTATTAAATCTTAAAGAGAAAGATCTGGGATTTTTTATATATTGATGGCAAAAACATTGGAAGAATGATAATATGATGAAGATTAAAAAAAAGAAATATTTTATATTTTATTCTAACACTTGGGTTTTTTAATTCTTACATGGTGTAAAATGACTGACTATGTTTGTAATAATAAGCTGTACTGTTACTGTATATTTCTACTGTGCTCAGCTCAGATGTACTGATGTTTGCCTTTGAGTAGCATCCAATCTGTGCCACTATTTTGATCATGTAGGTGCAACTGTTGTGTTGTTTCATAGAACTATGCAAAGGTAACTTTCAGTTGAGAAATCAATGGAAAGATGTTGTAAGTGTTTAGCGTAGGTAACATAGTCAGACCACTGTAAAGTGCCTTACATTACAAATCTGTCACTTAAAGCAATAGTTCTCCCAAAACTTTCTGTCATCAGTCACTCATCCTTATGTCGTTCCAAACACGAATGACTTTATTTCTATGGTGGAACACAGAAAGAGATATTTAGCAGAGAATTCATGCTTCTCTTTTCCATACATTGAAAGCGAATGGGGACTGGGACTCATGGATGCCTGTTTCCACCACAAAATTAAAAATAATAATTAAAAACGTAACTTCATTTCCTACAATTCTAACTTGTTTTCTTGCAATTCAGAGATCAGAAAGAAACATAACTTTTAGATATAAACTCATAATTTTTAGAAAAATGGTTAGAAATGCTAAATATAAACTTAGATCTAAAAACAAATTTCTTTGTCGCAACAGACTTTGCGAGTTTATATCTCACAATTCTGAGTTTGCTTCTCAGAATTGAGAGTTTGTCTTTCATTTCTGTTTTTGTTCCTGAATAAAAAATTGTTAAAAATAAATTGCAATTGCAAAAATAATTGCAATTTTTTTTGTCTCGCAATTCAATAATTGCAACATTTTATCTTACAATTTGGACTTTTGTTCTCAGTTTTGTGAGTTTACATCTTTAAATTCAGTTTGTTTGTTTCTGCCGCAAAATTTAAAATAACGTATTTTTTTTACTTAAAAAAATAATTTAATTCTGAGGGGGGGAAAAAATCTGAATTGCGAGAGTCACAATTACCTATTTATTTTTATTCCATGCTGAAACAGGCTTCCAACAGGGACTGCCAATTTCCAAAAAGGAAAAAAAATAAAATAAAAACTACATTTGTAAAAATGTACAGTACATGGGTTTAGCGCTACGTGAGAGTAAGACGACGATGTTCCTAATTTTCAATTTTGTATGAACTATTCCTTTAAATGAAATGTTCTATTCTATATGTGTGATTTTAGACTTAGTCTTAGACTGTGGAACCTAACCGGTTCGGTCCTCGGTTGAAGTAGAGGGGATGATCTCTCAGTAGGACCACCAAACCTAGTTAATACTGACCCGCAGGGTTTGATCAAGATTGTATTGTATTCTGGCTTAACGCTGAAGTGTCTTGAAGCACTACAAAACTTTCAAGAATAGTGTATTACATAATCTCCTTCCCTTATAGACAGAAACTACTGAAAGTCATCCTCTGAATGTGATGTTACGCAGTGTTGACTACTAAAATGTTGCCAAATTCCAAGTGGAGTCTAAATATGCAGTGAAACTGTTATGTATCTCGTTGTGGATTTATAGCAAAACTGGCTGTTGCAATTTTTTTCTGAGCAATAATTCAGACAATCAGGTAACAGGTAAAGCACAAGGCTCCTGTATGAATGCATACGTATCAGTGACATCAATGAAAGGTGCCTTCAAAACAGGCTTCCGTCGAACTTCAACTAAACGCCTTTTAATAACAAACACAGTCGGTCTTTTATAGAAGTGTCTTGGCTAGAGATGGCTTTCGTTTTGTTAATATACTTTTGTTTTATATTTTTGAAGCTTAACCAAACATTATTTAAGAAAGGACTTAAGATAGCTTGTAATGTTGATTTTTTTTTTTGGTTGAATTTCTTTATAAAGCATTAACTTCCTATGAATTCAGTGCTGGAAGCCAGCCCACTTTAAACCTGTTGGGAAAGTCACCTTTCACTCTTTATGTGAGCTTTATAAGGAACGTAGCATTTCATTGTTGGGTTTTAAAGCTTGTCAAGTGTATTGTGAATGAAAATGTTACAGACGTTGAAATAAAACTGAGTGGTTTTCACAATTTCTGGAGGTTTTCATTCATGATTTGATGTGTTTCTTTTTGCAGCACAGATGTTTTTCTTGGTTCAGGAATATAATCAGACTCAACATTTGTGTTATTCTGGTTTCATGGTGGTTTCACACTGTTCATCACACCATTTCTTGAACGCTTGGCACACAATGCTCTCTTCTGTGTCATTGAAGATTCCTGCGGGGTATGAAAAAGACAGACTGAAGGAAATGAAACAAACTACAGTATGTCACAGTCTTACGGTGTTTGCTAAAATGTGCCCTGAGCACTTAAAGTTGGACTAAACTCTTAAAAATAAAGGTTCTTTACTGGCATCTTTAGTTCCATGAAGAACCTTTAACATCTACGGAACCTCTTCATTCCCCAAAAGGTTCTTTATAGTGGAAAAGGGTCTTTAGATTATTTAAATGTTGTTTCTTTTAAGAACTGTACACTGAAATGTTCTTTGGGGAACCAAAAATGTTTCTTCTAGCTATGGCATCTCTGTGAAACCCCCCTCATGGAAGTTTTATTTTTAAAGTGGTTTTCACAATTTCTGGAGGTTTTCATTCATGATTTGATGTGTTTCTTTTTGCAGCACAGATGTTTTTCTTGGTTCAGGAATATAATCAGACTCAACATTTCCTGTGGTGTGTTATTCTAGTTTCATGGTGGTTTCACACTGTTCATCACACCATTTCTTGAACGCTTGGCACACAATGCTCTCTTCTGTGTCATTGAAGATTCCTGCGGGGTATGAAAAAGACAGACTGAAGGAAATGAAACAAACTACAGTATGTCACAGTCTTACGGTGTTTGCTAAAATGTGCCCTGAGCACTTAAAGTTGGACTAAACTCTTAAAAATAAAGGTTCTTTACTGGCATCTTTAGTTCCATGAAGAACCTTTAACATCTACGGAACCTCTTCATTCCCCAAAAGGTTCTTTATAGTGGAAAAGGGTCTTTAGATTATTTAAATGTTGTTTCTTTTAAGAACTGTACACTGAAATGTTCTTTGGGGAACCAAAAATGTTTCTTCTAGCTATGGCATCTCTGTGAAACCCCCCTCATGGAAGTTTTATTTTTAAGAGTGCAGCCGGTTTTCGTTTAGCTGTGAAGCTGGAATACCTGGAATAATCTGTCAGCATCCCCACTCATCTAAATGCAAGTTGCATAAAGTTAGCATATAATTAAGCACAGTTAAGTCAATAAGTGATGGCTACTTTTGAATGCTTGCAGAATGGTGTACTTATTAGTGTTTTTGAAACACGGCTTCATGAAGCTTCGAAACGTTTACAAATCTTTAGTTTCGAATCAGCAGTTCAGAGCTTGATTCAAACTCGATTTCAGCAAATGAAGGATCGTTACGTCTTACTACTTTGAACCTTGGCAAATTTTGGATGAATAAATCAAAGGTAGGTCAGTACACTTAATCGAATTGTGATGATGGACTAGTGTCTGTGAATAATAAACCAAAAAAAAACAAAAAACTGCCAATTTAATAGGAAGTATGCGTTTTCTGTGTGGATAGGCGCCGCAGCTTCGTTGCTTCAGCATGGTGCTGTTGAAATTTCATTTCATTATATTTTAAAGGATTCAATTGTTTTATACATTTGATAACCACCATTTTTGATAATACATTTGTATTGAATCATAAAGACCCCAGAAAATGTTCTGAAAAGCATTAAACACTAGGGCACTATTATTAAGATGAATAAATTAATGTATTAAAGTAATACATTTATCAGACATCCTTTTTATTATTAAAATTTGAATAAACCATTAAAACGGAATCAGGAAAAAATGTAAATAGAGAACACAGAACTTTGGCAGGGGAAAAAACGGAAATTGTAAAAATATGTAATGGATTTCAATGGATATGTAGGCTTCTAGCTAAAACTTTCAGTAATAGCTATCTTTATCATTCTGCAATAATGGTGCATTCAGTAGTTTTTTAGCTAGCGTTAGCATTGCTATGTATTCTCACAGTGGTGCACTTATATCTATCGTGGATGGAGACCTATAAAGAGTGGTTTACACCAAGATTAATTCCTTTACATGTCCAACAAAGAATAAGTAATATGTGCATTACTAATAGCATTTTCTGTCGATAATGGGGTAATGAACTGCCTTTTTATTATTATTATTTTGTACTGTTCTCTGAGGTCCACATAATGTTATCAAGATGTTTACATAAAAAAAAAACAATTTAGAAGTAATAGGCTATTTTCTGACCAAGTTCTTACTGACACAGTCTGGATCTTCATTAAAAATAAAGTTAATCCACTTTTTCCTAATGTTAGGATCAGAAGTAAGGCAATGGAAAGACTGTTTTTCCACAACTTGGCACTGCATCTTGTCCTCAGAGCATCTTTATTGTTTGGTTTCTACATAGACCTGCATTGGCCTCTCTCAGTATTTAAAGTACACGTGCGAATCGGTGGGCGGGGCTAAACAGGCAGTGATGTAGAATCGGTGGGTGGGGCTAATCGGTTGTCGGGGCTAAACAGGCAGTGATGTAGAATCGGTGGGTGGGGCTAATCGGTTGTCGGGGCTAAACAGGCAGTGATGTAGAATCGGTGGGTGGGGCTAATCGGTTGTCGGGGCTAAACAGGCAGTGATGTAGAATCGGTGGGTGGGGCTAATCGGTTGTCGGGGCTAAACAGGCAGTGATGTAGAATCGGTGGGTGGGGCTAATCGGTTGTCGGGGCTAAACAGGCAGTGATGTAGAATCGGTGGGTGGGGCTAATCGGTTGTCGGGGCTAAACAGGCAGTGATGTAGAATCGGTGGGTGGGGCTAATCGGTTGTCGGGGCTAAACAGGCAGTGATGTAGAATCGGTGGGTGGGGCTAATCGGTTGTCGGGGCTAAACAGGCAGTGATGTAGAATCGGTGGGTGGGGCTAATCGGTTGTCGGGGCTAAACAGGCAGTGATGTAGAATCGGTGGGTGGGGCTAATCGGTTGTCGGGGCTAAACAGGCAGTGATGTAGAATCGGTGGGTGGGGCTAATCGGTTGTCGGGGCTAAACAGGCAGTGATGTAGAATCGGTGGGTGGGGCTAATCGGTTGTCGGGGCTAAACAGGCAGTGATGTAGAATCGGTGGGTGGGGCTAATCGGTTGTCGGGGCTAAACAGGCAGTGATGTAGAATCGGTGGGTGGGGCTAATCGGTTGTCGGGGCTAAACAGGCAGTGATGTAGAATCGGTGGGTGGGGCTAATCGGTTGTCGGGGCTAAACAGGCAGTGATGTAGAATCGGTGGGTGGGGCTAATCGGTTGTCGGGGCTAAACAGGCAGTGATGTAGAATCGGTGGGTGGGGCTAATCGGTTGTCGGGGCTAAACAGGCAGTGATGTAGAATCGGTGGGTGGGGCTAATCGGTTGTCGGGGCTAAACAGGCAGTGATGTAGAATCGGTGGGTGGGGCTAATCGGTTGTCGGGGCTAAACAGGCAGTGATGTAGAATCGGTGGGTGGGGCTAATCGGTTGTCGGGGCTAAACAGGCAGTGATGTAGAATCGGTGGGTGGGGCTAATCGGTTGTCGGGGCTAAACAGGCAGTGATGTAGAATCGGTGGGTGGGGCTAATCGGTTGTCGGGGCTAAACAGGCAGTGATGTAGAATCGGTGGGTGGGGCTAATCGGTTGTCGGGGCTAAACAGGCAGTGATGTAGAATCGGTGGGTGGGGCTAATCGGTTGTCGGGGCTAAACAGGCAGTGATGTAGAATCGGTGGGTGGGGCTAATCGGTTGTCGGGGCTAAACAGGCAGTGATGTAGAATCGGTGGGTGGGGCTAATCGGTTGTCGGGGCTAAACAGGCAGTGATGTAGAATCGGTGGGTGGGGCTAATCGGTTGTCGGGGCTAAACAGGCAGTGATGTAGAATCGGTGGGTGGGGCTAATCGGTTGTCGGGGCTAAACAGGCAGTGATGTAGAATCGGTGGGTGGGGCTAATCGGTTGTCGGGGCTAAACAGGCAGTGATGTAGAATCGGTGGGTGGGGCTAATCGGTTGTCGGGGCTAAACAGGCAGTGATGTAGAATCGGTGGGTGGGGCTAATCGGTTGTCGGGGCTAAACAGGCAGTGATGTAGAATCGGTGGGTGGGGCTAATCGGTTGTCGGGGCTAAACAGGCAGTGATGTAGAATCGGTGGGTGGGGCTAATCGGTTGTCGGGGCTAAACAGGCAGTGATGTAGAATCGGTGGGTGGGGCTAATCGGTTGTCGGGGCTAAACAGGCAGTGATGTAGAATCTGTGGGTGGTGCTAAACAGGCAGTGATATAGAATCGGTGGGTGGGGCTAAACAGTTGTTGGGGCTAAACAGGCAGTGATGTAGAATCGGTGGGCGGGGTTAAACAGGCAGTGATGTAGAATCGGGGGGCGGGGGTAAACAGGCAGGGATGTAGAATCGGGCCAGACCGGAAGCGTTAGCTTTAGCCGTTACGCTTTTTCAGCTAATGGTTGCAGGCTTACATCATAGAGTAAAACATTCCAAAAGCTGTTGTTTTGGCAGAGCTGTTTTTAGACTACTGAGAAAGTTTTGATTTCTGAAACTTACAGGATGTTTTTATAGCACAATGACCTCTTATATGTCAAAAGATCAAGGGAAATTTGATTGCTCAGTTCATGACCCCTTTAAATCGTTTCAACGCGTGTATGTTTACGCTAATTTTTTATTTAATTTTTTTTGTCAGTCTGTTTTGGTGTATGGTGGTAGACACTTTTTATAGAAAACTATTATTAGTACATTCTTAATTTCATTATACACCATTCAGATGACTCTTTACAAAAACACGATTTCCTAACGTGTAAAATTGTTGGATTTTGCACCAAACTACTGAATACACTTTTAATGTTTGAGGGCAAAAGTATAGTTCTTTTTATATTTCACATACTTGCTTTTCCCAGCGCTGTGGGTAGAGGCATTCTCAGAAATCCTCCTGAGTGCTTGAGTCGTTCAGTAAGGGACTTCAGTACTAGATCCAGAGTGCAGTCTGAATGCCACACAGGAAGATCTAGGCTCCGCATACACACAATGATACGTCTTTTCTCCTCTTCTGTCAGAAAGCCCCTTTCGTGAGCCACATAGACCATGAAAGCCATGTCAATGTTCACCGCCTCTCCATGCAGAAGCGCAGGAAGTATTTTCTGTATCAAAGAAAAGAGTGACTCAAGTTAGAGTAATTCAAGACTGACACACAGTGTGCAGTTTTAGTTTGAGTCCTAATATGCAGCACCATTTCAAGCTCTGTGTATGTTTACGCTCATTTTTTATTTAATTTTTTTTGTCACTGTCTGTTTTGGTGTATGGTGGTAGACACTTTTTATAGAAAACTATTATTAGTACATTCTTAATTTCATTATACACCATTCAGATGACTCTTTACAAAAACACGATTTCCTAACGTGTAAAATTGTTGGATTTTGCACCAAACTACTGAATACACTTTTAATGTTTGAGGGCAAAAGTATAGTTTTTTTATATTTCACATACTTGCTTTTCCCAGCGCTGTGGGTAGAGGCATTCTCAGAAATCCTCCTGAGTGCTTGAGTCGTTCAGTAAGGGACTTCAGTACTAGATCCAGAGTGCAGTCTGAATGCCACACAGGAAGATCTAGGCTCCGCATACACACAATGATACGTCTTTTCTCCTCTTCTGTCAGAAAGCCCCTTTCGTGAGCCACATAGACCATGAAAGCCATGTCAATGTTCACCGCCTCTCCATGCAGAAGCGCAGGAAGTATTTTCTGTATCAAAGAAAAGAGTGACTCAAGTTAGAGTAATTCAAGACTGACACACAGTGTGCAGTTTTAGTTTGAGTCCTAATATGCAGCACCATTTCAAGCTCTGGACTGATGATATGGCCAAAGTCCACCAGCCGGTCCAGGTCGTCCTCCCACAGGTTTGGAGCAAGTTCCTCCAGCATGGTTTCAATGGCCAGTCTCGTGGACACACTCGCTGCATCCGCATGCATATTTTCTGGCATTCTCCTCGATGGTTGGAAACTAGAGTCCAACAAATGTCTGCCATCCTTCTCCAAAAGTTCAAAGAGTCCTCTGTGTTTCATCAGCGCCATCTGTAGGGGATCACTAGTATTGGTGACACAAGACCTCAATTAGACTTCACAATAATGTTCAAAAGTCTGGATTTGGTATGAATTTTAAGTGTTTTTCAAATAAGTCTGCAAGGCTATTTGATTAAAAAAAAAAATACAGTAAAAACAGTAATATTGTAAAATATTACAATTTAAAGTAGCTGTTTTCTATATGAAAATATATTCTAAAATGTAGTTTATTCCTGTGAATTTTCAGCATCATTACTGCAGTCTTCAGTGCCACGTGATCCTTCAGAAGTTGGTTTATTAAGATGTTGGTTTGTTAATGCAGAAAATAATTTTTCCAGTTTATTTGCTTGTGCAAACTGTGGCTTTTTTAGGACTTGATTTGATTAATAGAAAGTTCAGATTAGCAGCAATTATATGAAACAGAAATCTTTCACTATATCTCTCACTTTCACAAATGTATAAATGTCTTGATGGTCACTATTAATCGACTGAATGCATCCTTGCTAAATAAAATAATTATTTATTTAAAATTTCTTTCTAATTTCTTTTAAGATTTTAAAATCCTATTTATTTATTTGTTTGTTAATCTATTTATTTATTTAAGGCATTACTGATATGTCATTCAATTTGTGCCAAAGGTACTAAATATAACATATAGACTAAATTTAAAGAAAATAAAAACACTTTAAAAAAAGACAAAAATACTTTAAAGTCAATATTTTAGCTTTAAGGGGATAGTTCACCTTCAGTTGGTCCCCATTGACTTCCATAGTATGGGGGGAAACATGCATGTCAATGGGGACCAACTGAAGGTGAACTATCCCTTTAATCTTAAATAAACACATATTTTAATATATATTTCCACCAATCAGCATTCATAATTGAACTTTCAGAGTGTATGCATTTATGCATCTAGAGTTACAGTATGTTAGTCAACACATCAAAATAAGTCTACTTCTTTAAAGCACAATTAATTAAAAGATTATTATGATTATTAAAACTGGTTTAAAATGTACTTTACTACAGACAAAGTGTCCATTTTTAAAGTGTGCTTAAGAAAGTGAACTCTATTTAAGTACACTTAAGATTTGAAGTACACTACTAGTGCACATTAAATACAATTAAGTGCACTTCGTTCAGTGCAAGTCAGCGCATGAACCATAAAATGCAATGTAAGTTGTTTTAGATGTGTAAAATGCGAACATCTTTTGAGAAACTGTCCAGTATTGTATTGTCATCCATGCAGTATATGTACCTTCAGCATTTCGGCCATTCCATTAGAAACATGGCGGCGTGGCAGAGTGCAGAGGAAACTCCTGTCCAGGAACGCTGCCACGGGTGGGATGTATGACCCTAGCTTATTTTTACCATTGGCAAAATTGACCCCAGTCTTTGCCCCCACACTGGCATCAATGTAAGCCAGCAGAGTAGTAGGGACACGGATATACGGAGTACGTCTGCGATACAGTGATGCAGCGAGACCCGTGATATCCAGACAAACACCGCCACCGATAGCGATAATGGGCTCCGCACGGCGGTCAATCCCAAACTTATGGACTTCCTCCAAGATTCTGGTCACCAGGGTCATGGACTTGTTCTCCTCAGTTGTGGGTAAGGGAAGGATCTTGTAGGTCACCCCTCTCGCTTTGAAATATGCTGCCACCTGGGAGCCGTATAGATCATTAACAGTCTCATCAATCACAATGAATCGCTTCATTACTTTACTGTTGGTCTTAAGGGCCTGGAGCTCCGTAGGGCTGGAGATATGGCCAAACAGTAAGGTGTCATTGCTTGCATCCAGAAGACTCTCACACTGAATGACTCGATAGGTGAAGACGATAGGACTGACCACTGTCCATGTGACTCCATCTTCTGATGAAGACTCATAACTGTGGGGACAAATTAACCATACTTCATTCAGTATTTCAGTAGAAGCTGAATGTCCAACAAAAGCACTAAGAAGTACATTTCAGCATACGTTGTACTTATTATAGTAATTACAATAACTGGGTAATAACTTGGTACTAACCCTAAACCTATTTTTTTCCTGTGTAGTTACCTTAGCCAGTACTTTCTTAAGTATGTACATTGTAAATGCTCAAACATTGCAGTTGCTCTTTATTTTACAGTATATGTCATGCATTTAAATATATTTGTAATTACACATTTGTGATGAAGTTGCAAAATATATGAACTTTAAATGTAATATCACATAACACACAATTAAAAGTATTAATGCATTATTCAGATTATTAATTCATTTTACATGTGCATGTAATTCACGTGCTAGTGCACTAGTGTAAATAAGTGTACTTCAACAAAATATTTAAAAACATAAAACCTTTAATTTGATATTAATACAAAGTGCACTTTTTTAAAACACAAAACCTTTAATTTGATATTACTACAAAGTGTACTTAAGTGTGCTAAGAAACTCTCTTAAGTACATTTAAGAGGCCTTTTATTTCATTAATATTATATTATCTGCATGTACAGTTTTTTAAATATACTTTTAAGATTTGAAGTACATAAGTGCACATCAATAACACTACTTTTTCACAAGGTATGTTTAAAAAAACATTGTATACATATTTTTTGGCACATTTGCTGCTGTTTTACCAGGTTTGGGGGGAATTTACCAAGGTAAAATCACATTTATTTTTGGTAATACCATTTTGTTTGGACATATGTTTTGCCAGTGTCTTGTCTTTTTTTTATTTTTTATTTTTTTTTACATGTACCATTTCTGACATGTCCAAAAAGACTGGCAAAACAATGGTACAATACCATGTTCTATGAAATAGTACCATAGTGGTGCCATGTCATTCTTTTGTAATACCTTGAAATACCCTGGAAAATTGTGGTGCCATTTTGTTTGGACATATGTTTTGCCAGTGTCTTGTCTTTTTTTTTATTTTTTTTTACATGTACCATTTCTGACATGTCCAAAAAGACTGGCAAAACAATGGTACAATACCATGTTCTATGAAATAGTACCATAGTGGTGCCATGTCATTCTTTTGTAATACCTTGAAATACCCTGGAAAATTGTGGTGTATAGCCTATATTAATGTACCATGCCCGTACCATTTTTTGTAAGATCAGAGAATAGTGTCTATTAAAGACTACAGACACTTTCCCCCACTCACCCAAAATACACACACTGTGAACTTGACCTCATGCTTTCCAACTGTAAGGTTAGTTCTTAAATTAGAAGAGCACTGCGACATGAAGTAAACAACTCACTCATGATTTTAAGGTTAACCGATTACTGAAAGATAAAAGTGATGAAATATGATTTTATTGACTGCATTTTGTAATGCAAAAATTCTAAAGTTTCATTCCGCCAAGTTTTATCCCAGAATGTCCAGCCTGAAACAGTAACAAAGCTCCCTCTATGATGTTAGAGTGACATCAGAGTGGTAAATCTAGGTAATATACTCACATCCTGGCTTCTGACGGTCGTCCCTCGACACGCTGACTGTCTGCGGTCTGTCTGCTCCACGTACAGTCTGCATGCACCAATCTGAATTCAGTCACATGATCACAGACTCCGTCACTGATTTCTGAAGCACGAGACATATTGAAGTTGAAATGCGAAAGTTGGCCACTTGCCGACTCGTGCCAAGCGTATAACAGTAACTGAAGCCACTGCTGAGGTGACGGTGGAGGGTGGAACTGTAGGGAAACTATAAATAGAGTTGCAGTAAAAGATCTGAATGGAGGATGCATGGTGACTGCTTAATGGGCAGCATTGGTTGAGTCCCGGCTCAGCCTGGAAGCCTCTCGATTTTCCCATGTTCTCCAGGTGTTGGTGTGGTGCCTGGTTTCCTCTGCAGGTTGGGCCAATGAATGGATGTGTGGACTATCCATTGGACAGGGCAAGGTGTTTCTGGGACGCTGGGATAGGCGCCATCATCCCCTTGACCCTACAGTAGGACAAGTGGCTTGGAGAATAGATGGATCTGTATAATGGAATGATAAAAATGATGATCTCGTCCTGAAAATGCAGTCGCATGCTTTATTTTTGTTGCCTAAAACAAGAAGTGACATTAACTCTGGTTTCTCCAGCATGAAATCACACATGTCTTTAGTGACACTGAATAACTGTAACTCCGAGTCATTTAGAAACACGCACCATGTGGAGTCGGGAATCAAGCACCGATGGAGAATCTCCATCCTGGATGATTTGCTCTGATCTCCAGATAGTGGAGAGGCTCTCAGCGGTAGCAGACCTCAGATATCTCCATAAAAAATGATGATCTCGTCCTGAAAATGCAGTCGCATGCTTTATTTTTGTTGCCTAAAACAAGAAGTGACATTAACTCTGGTTTCTCCAGCATGAAATCACACATGTCTTTAGTGACACTGAATAACTGTAACTCCGAGTCATTTAGAAACGCGCACCATGTGGAGTCGGGAATCAAGCACCGATTTGCTCTGATCTCCAGATAGTGGAGAGGCTCTCAGCGGTAGCAGACCTCAGATATCTCCATCGCCAGCTCTATCAGCTCGCTGGCCTCCTGACAGGAGTTCATGAAACCACAGTCAAAATCCACGTTGCAGCTGCAGCAGTCTTTTCCTTTGGACGGCTCATCCGAGGTGTTGTAATACTTGTAAGAGGGGAAGCAGCGGCCAAACGCTCTCTCACAAGCATCAGGAAGCAGGGCCATAACGTCACAGAAGCGGCAGTACAGGCAAGCCAGCAGGATGGAGGCGCAGTCATCTGGAGAGACAGAAATCAACAAATCAAACATGTTTCAGAGACAATGAATTACATTTCAGAAACTGTGAGCCTTGCTTGACTGTGCAGAATGTCAAATCACAAAGCTTGAGTGTTTCGAGGGAATGCTTGCTAGGTGCTTCTGGGTTGCTGAGAAAGTCGGCTGTGTTATTTGTAAAACAGCTGTGGGCCATGCTGACCCTAGTGAAAAACAAATATACTTAAATGTATTTGAAATACATTTATTTCATGCCAAGTATACTACAAATACATTTTCACATTTAAGTACTTAATAAAATACCCTGCAACTGTACTGGTATACTTAAAGTCTGCTAAATTGGAACAACTAATTTTGAGCTTAATGCACTTTAATTGTGAGGAAGTAGCGCTGAAGTCCAACTAAAGATATACTGAAGTATATATGATTGTGCTAAACTATTGCAAGTATACTTCAGGTACACTTGAACTATTTTGTATTTAAAGGCTGATATTATTCAAAGATACAATCCTCAACAAAAGTGGCATTAAAACACATTTTAGACTTACTATTAAGAAATGTGCTTTGTGCACAAGTGGTACGCCAAATAAAGTTTAATTGTAATTTTTATATCAGTAAGTCTCAAGCGATATGTTAGTAAATATGCTAATAGATTTGAACTATATTTAGTATGACATAAATGTATTTTAAATATATAATTGTTTTACTAGGGGACTCACAGCTGGCCACATACAATATGTTGTTACATATGTAATAGCAAGAGACAGGGTACGGTGGATCAAAACAGAATCCCTATCAATATAGACATAATATTAAAACTACACAAAGATGACAACAGCACTGAAATAAAAGCACTAAAAATAAGCACACTAGTTTGTTGACAAATAACTATTTTTTTTACATTATGATAAAATTTGGTCCCCATTACTGAAGTGTTTCACTATTTTTAATCACCTTTCAGCTTTTATCAGTTCACCTAAAAAGTGGTGTGAAAAATAAACGATCAAATGTACGAATAAATCATGTAGAGATTAACAACAAAGTACTAAAAATGGCTTGTTTAAGAATCGGACACTTTGAGGGCTTGAAATTCCACTTCAGGTACTCACATAAACACTTATTTAGTGCAGCAAAATGCATGTAAAAAGTATACACAAAAAGTGGTACAGGACTATGTGCAAAAAAAGGGGGATAGAAGTAAAAAATTTGTGAAATAAGTTACAGATCAAATTAAATACAAATCTAAATAGGGCCTATAGAGCGAGAAGAGAGAAATACACACACACACACACACATATATATATATGCTGTAACAACAAGCTGTAATTGATGCTCAAGGACACATGACAAGTTACTGAGACACTGACATTTTTTGTCATGGTTTTGTATGCAGAATATGCAAATATGTTAATTTTAACAAAATAAGAGAGCTCGTGAAAATTGCATGTTATTTTTAATTTAGTACTGTCCTGAAAAAATCTATTTCACATAACAGATGTTTATATATAGTCCACAAGAAAAAAGAATAACTGAATTGACCCCGTTCAAAAGTTTACATCTTAATACTGCGTGTCGTTTCCTGGATGATCCACTACTGTTTCTCTGTTTTGTGATAGTTGTTCACGAGTACTGCGTTGGTCCTGAGCAGTTCAACTGCCTGCTGTTCTTCAGAAAAATCCCCGGCTCCTGCACATTCTTTGGTTTTCCAGCATCTTCTACATATTTGAACCTTTTCCAAAAGTGACTGTATGATTTTGAGATCTGTTTTCACACTGAGGACAACTGAGGGACTCATATGCAACTAATACAGAAGGTTCAAACGCTCACCGATGCTCCAGAAGGAAAAACCATGCATTAAGAGCCAGAATGGAGATGTGAACATTTTTCTTATTTTGCCTAAATATCATATTTTTAAATTTAGTACTGCTCTTCAGAGGCTACAGAAGATAGTTACATGTTTCCCAGAAGACAAAATAAGCTAAATTTACCCTGATCTTCAAATTCAAAAAGTTTTGACCCCCTGGTTGAACCTTAAAAAGGTTTAAAGTCATAGTTAATAGTTAGTTAATAGTGGAAAAATGGTTCCCAAACTAATCAATCAATCAATCAATCAATCAATCAATCTATCTATCTATCTATCTATCTATCTATCTATCTATCTATCTATCTATCTATCTATCTATCTATCTATCTATCTATCTATCTATCTATCTATCTATCTATCTATCTATCTTTTTAAAGCAGTACATAAGACAAAACATAGTTAGACGATACCAAAAATACAAAACATGTAGAACACAAAGTTAGATGTACATGTAGTTATGTAAGGTGTGTGTGTAACAATTGTGTTGAGTATGTGTATATCTCTATTATGCACTTCCTAATATATATGTAGAACAGCCTCTTTGTAGAAGGTCAGAGCAGAATGTTTATAGAGGAAAAGGGAGGGAAATAATTGAATAAATAAGTAGAAATTGGGGGCACCAAGGTGGTATGAGAGTACATCGGCATTCAGGGGCTCCGCTTGAGCATAATATTTCAATGAGAGTATGGTGCACCAGAGAGAATCCTTTCACCCTTAACGGGGAGGGTTGACTGTATCTATCTAAAGTAAATCTAGTAATTTACTATATTTGTTTTGTGGGCCTTGTCTGAAGCCCGCTAAAAGGTCTAGAACAGTCCCTGGGTGGCAACTAATAATGAAATAATGCTTTAGCAAACACTACTAATAATTTATTTGATAGAAGTACCATTTTGTTTACTTAAATGGGGAGTCATCTCAATTATCACCAGTAAAGTATGCAGTGCAACAAGGATCTGTCCTAGGTCCTCTGCTATTTTCAATATACATGTTACCCCTTGGTAATATTATTAGAAAACACATAATTAGTTTCCACTGTTATGCCGTTGATACTCAACTATATATATCAACAAGACCAGATGAAACTTCTAAATTATCTAAGCTAACAGAGTGTATTAAAAATGTTAAAGATTGGATGACCAATCATTTTCTCTTATTGAATTCGGCTGAGATATTACTTATTGGACCAAAAAGTAGTACGCAGAATCTCTTGGATTACAATTTACAACTAGACGGATGTACGGTTACTTCCTCTACAGTCAAAAATCTGGGTGTTATATTAGATAGCAACTTGTCTTTTGAAAATCATATTTCCCATCAAATGGACATTATTATTCTTTAGCTTGGGTTGAACAAATAATTTTTGCTTGGTTAGAACAGCAGCTACTCTAATTATGTCTCTATTGGTTTCTCTGTTTTTGCCACGGGGGATTTACACAAGCTTCAGTCTGGATCCAGAACACCTGAGAAGAGATGATGCCAACCCCTCAGAGGACCTCAGATGATGCCAACCCTGAAACAACATACAGAACTACCACATTTTGCTATAAGTTTGATTGCAACATATAATCATTGCTGTTAATAGTGTTCATCGTCTGTTTGATTACATCATTATCTGAATTTTACCGTACATTTCTGCCATATGTTCATCAATTTGACAGTCACCACTGACAAGCTACTACTAAATATATTGTAAAAACTTAATTTTCTGTAAAGCTGCTTTGCAACGAGTTGTATCGTGAAAAGCGCTATACAAAAAAAACTTGAATTGAATATAATTGAAGTACAGTGGCTATAGCATGGCACAATCATACCATCATGTCCAAAATGCATGGTGATACATAGTGCAGTACCTTTTGTCATTGATAGCTGCATGAATATGTGTAAAAGTTCATATTCACTTAGTTTTAATAAATATTCCCTTGCATATTTACTTTCAGAAGTGCTGGTGGTTCTTAAGTTCAGTGTACACCACTCAGTCATCTTTACCTCAACACTTCTTCTTGCATACATTATTTATTTTTGCAGACATCCGTGCACTGAGTTAAGTGCAGGCTGCTCTACTTACACTGAAAATGGCAGCAATCAGTCATTCTAGACAGGATGAGAGATGGATGGCTGAAACGAGAGATGATCGAATCTCTATGCATCCTTTTATTGGCACATGATTCCTCAGAATTATGATTTTGGCACATGTGTGGCTCCACTTGCCACTTTGCACAGAATCAGACTAATGCCACATGTAAAGTCTTACAGACAGGAATTCTCTATAGGTATGTAATAGGGATGTAACGATTACCGGTTTGACGATAAATCGTGATAAAATATCCCACGGTTAGTATTACCGTTTCATATTTTAATTCTCACTATAACCGTATTCGATTACCGCGATTTGAACAACTGAGGACAAATAAATACTGTACTGCACAGGGCTCCAGTGTGCAACCAAATGGGCGCATTTTGCGATCATTTTTTCTGCCGGTACGACTAAATTTTGTGTGCGTCGCACTGGCGCGACCACCGCATTGTTTAACTCGTAAGCGCTGCATTTCTGTTGCGTGTGAGAAACATCAAACGGCAAACGAAATTGAAAGCATAACGAAACCGCGCGACTCGTTTGAGCTGTGCAGCGCGTTTCTAGCATAGAGCCTGGTTCATACTCGAGCGTGAAGCTGCGGGCAGCAAAAATTATGCGAATATTGTGCAGGCTGCTCTACTTACACTGAAAATGGCAGCAATCAGTCATTCTAGACAGGATGAGAGATGGATGGCTGAAACGAGAGATGATCGAATCTCTATGCATCCTTTTATTGGCACATGATTCCTCAGAATTATGATTTTGGCACATGTGTGGCTACACTTGCCACTTTGCACAGAATCAGACTAATGCCACATGTAAAGTCTTACAGACAGGAACTCTCTATAGGTGTGTAATAGGATGTAACGATTACCGGTTTGACGATAAATCGTGATAAAATATCCCACGGTTAGTATTACCGTTTCATATTTTAATTATCACTATAACTGTATTCGATTACCGCGATTTGAACAACTGAGGACAAATAAATACTGTACTGCACAGGGCTCCAGTGTGCAATCAAATGGGCGCATTTTGCGATCATTTTTTCTGCCGGTACGACTAAATTTTGTGTGCGTCGCACTGGCGCGACCACCGCATTGTTTAACTCGTAAGCGCTGCATTTCTGTTGCGTGTGAGAAACATCAAACGGCAAACGAAATTGAAAGCATAACGAAACCGCGCGACTCGTTTGAGCTGTGCAGCGCGTTTCTAGCATAGAGCCTGGTTCATACTCGAGCGTGAAGCTGCGGGCAGCAAAAATTATGCGAATATTGAGGAAACGATGGATGGGTTTCATGCTAAAGTAAAGTAAAAGAC
>NW_015505845.1:416798-417101 GCF_001515645.1 Sinocyclocheilus grahami
ATGCCCTGCTTGACCGGTTGATGAAAAACAAGCTTATGTGGATTCTACACATTTAAACAATAAGGTATCTAGTATTATTTTATTATTTAATAAATACATATAATCATTTTGACTTGACCCTTTTCTTTATTTAAAAGCTGAAATGTGAGGTTTTCAAAGCTTTATTTGAACACGCTATTAGATAAACTGTTGTCAGTCATGTTGTCATTTAAAATCTGGACATCATCGGCAAAGTTATTGTTTTAGTTATGCAAACAAAAACTCATTTTATTTGTTGTTTGTTGATTTTAAATGTAAAACTTG
>NW_015505845.1:417633-460165 GCF_001515645.1 Sinocyclocheilus grahami
ACATTTACATGAGATATTTGAACATTTACATGAGATATTTGACATTTACATGAGATATTTGAACATTTACATGAGATATTTGAACATTTACATGAGATATTTGAACATTTACATGAGATATTTGAACATTTACATGAGATATTTGAACATTTACATGAGATATTTGAACATTTACATGAGATATTTGAACATTTACATGAGATATTTGACATTTACATGAGATATTTGAACATTTACATGAGATATTTGACATTTACATGAGATATTTGAACATGCTATTAGATAAACTGTTGTCAGTCATGTTGTCATTTAAAATCCGGACATCATTGGCAATGTTATTGTTTTAGTTATGCAAACAAAAACTTGTTTTATTTGTTTGTTCATTTTAAATGTAAAACTTGGTGAAATGATTTGTGTGTCGGTACTTTTTGAACATTTCCAGCACATTTTAACAATACCGTGATAATACTGATAACCGTGATCATTTTTTTCACTATAATCGTGATAAGAAATTTTCATACCGTTACATCCCTAGTGTGTAATTATATTAAGGGTTGTTGGAGCAGAAAAGGAGCACATAATGCACAGCGGGGAGAAATAAGTGGTCACCTGAAGCCATTCATGTAACCATATACATTCCCCTAGTGAACTAGCCTAACAGCTAGAGAAACAGAGCGACCCAAATAGAGTTCTGCTATATAGGATGACCAAACAGTAGTGAGAGAATTATATTATATGATATATCTCTCAAAGTACAGGTTTATGGTCATCTATGTTGCATAAGGCTTTTATGTGCTCTGTCACTCCTGGAGTCTTTTAGCATCTGTTGGTGTAAGTGCTCATAAAAGTGCACTTCACTCTGCATGAGAGTTGCAAGCACATCAAAGTTAACATGTTTACAAGTGTGTCCGAGACAAGAGCGAGTGACCGATACTTCAGTGGGTGTTGAAACAACAGATTTTATTTTAACAGGACTTTGACCAGCAATCAAAAGCAATTTTAGCTGAGTAGTTTCTGCAAGATAAACAAAAACTGAAAACAGATCAATGTATAATAGGCTTTATAATAACACTGTAAAATAAACTCCACCTATTTCAACCTAAAAACCTAGGTTGCTGCCTTAAATTTTAAAGCTGCAGTCCGTAAGTTTTGCGTCTTTGTCGCCATCTCTGTTTGAAAACCTGCAATTGCAGCTGTGTGCGGAATTATCTTCCTTGTGTGGGTTGTGCGGCGGCACGGCTCCAGCGTGGATGAATCTAATGTTTCGAGGAGTATGTGTGTGTGGCAGTCAGTCACCGCACCGGTGTGGATATTCACTGTACTTCAGAATGACAGATTCTAGCCTACGTCTTGGAATTTATGACTCAAATAAGCATTTTCACCAGATATTGTCATCTGTACAAGTAAGTAACAAGTCTGCCACGTTTGTTCTGACCAACTGAGGAAAAAAAGCATACAATAAATCACTCTACCAATGGCGATTCAATCTAAATTAGCTCATATCACATCAAACCGTGCAAATTAGTATTATTGTTATACTTTATTCTCAAATTGTTAATGTTAACAACATCGGCATTACGTGACTATGTGAATATAGTGTGTATAAGCGAGTAGATTTCAATTTCTGTAGTCTAATCTCTAATTGTCATACCATTAGAATTTCATATTAAGATATTCTTTTAACCCAAAAAGCAAATTTTGCTCCATTTAAACTGGTTTTCTTTAAAATACAACTCTTGTGTAATCCCAGGCTATTTGTAATCAGATGCACATTTAAAACTGGAATATAATTTAATTTCATTCACATGTGTTTCATAAGCACATAATCCTTTCTAGATTACAATCCGCCATCAAAATGGTACATTTAATTATTCCAGCTGCTGTGAGAAAAGGCTATAAACGATCGGCCACCTGCAGGATCCTCACATGCGATAGCCTAGTAGCCGGGACAGCTTCTTTATGTTTACAGACGTGACGTAATGACGCAGCAGCATGCTCGAATTTCCCACGAATACCTACCTGTACCACTCAAATTAGAAAGCATTATTATAAGCTTACCGTTGTGAATCGGGCTAAAGTAAGGCGATAGTTTCGAACACTGGCTGATTATGTACTTGCTCAAATATTGATTTCGGATCATTTTCAGCCAAAAAAAGGTAGGGACTGCAGCTTTAAGTAATCAAATTGACTGTGCAAGTAATTTCCTAAATTATATTGCTTAAAGGGGTCATATGATGCGATTTCAAGTTTTCCTTTCTCTTTGGAGTGTTACAAGTTGTTTGTGCATAGATAAGATCCCTGAAGTTGCAAAGACTAAAGTCTCAAACCCAAAGAGATATTCTTTCCACAGACTGTAAGTACGTTTTTTTTTATATATAAAGGATTTGCCACTGATGATTCAAACGCGAGTTTTGAGCAGTGTAGAGTAGCACTTGTTGTTTGTCATTTCTCCGATCACAAATGCAGACATGGTTTTATGTTTACGCGGCACGATGCAACCAATCACAACGCACTGGATAGTTGGCCAATCACAGCACACCTCGCTTTTCAGACCGATGAGCTTTGTAAAAATCGACGTGTTTCAGAAAGGCGGGGCATAGAGGAGAAACAATAATGTACAGTATGTGGAAAATAATGTGTTTTTTGAACCTTAAACCGCTTAAACACATTTCATTACACCAAATACACAAAATACTGTTCTTTTTAGCAGCATCATATGACCCCTTTAAGAAAAATTAAGTTGAATCTCATATAACTTATAAAAAGGTTCAAATTCCTTAACTTGTGACTTTTGATGAGTATAAGTAATGTAAAAACATAAGTTAACCATATCATGAGTTACAGATCACATTTATTTTCAGTGAATATATAAAACCACTCTTCTTTTTAAACACTGAAATGTCAGTGATTTACTTAAACAATAAACAATTGAATATACTGCATTTATTTGATCAACATGCAGTAAATAAAGTAATACAGTACAATATTACTGCAATTTAAAATAACTGTTTACTATTTTATTCATTTTTAAAACAATTTATTTCTGCAATGCAAATCAGAATTTTCGGCAGTCATTATTATTATTTTCTTATAATCTTTTTTAAAAATGCAGTTGTCTTTATTGTCACTTTGGATCCTTGCTGAATACAATGATTCATTTCTTCTTCTTCTTCTTCTGAATGAATGAATGAAAGAAAGAAAATCTTACTGACCCTAACTATTGAATAGTGGTGTGTAGATAAAACTTTATCCATTACTTATACATACATGTAACTGGTCTATTTGTGCTAATTATTGAATAATGATTTAAATAATAATAAAAATAATAATTGAATAACAATTTAAAACTATTACATGTGGTGTCCACCTGTAAACTGTAAAAAAAAATTCATTTTTTAATTTAATCTATTTCTTTATCATCAATTTTTCTTATGTATCAATGTTTTATTAAAATATTATTTAATATTACTAACAATTAATTAATATTAATATGGTTACATTAATTGTTTTATCTATTCTTATTTGTCTTCCGTTTTTAATTGATTTAACAATTTATTTTCTTTATGAATTTATCAAATTATCATTAAGTGGTACCCAACACAAGCACAGTTGTTTTACACACACATAAATCAGCATTAGGCAGAGTGCAGTTAAAAGTTAAGTTTAAGGACACTGTCCCAGATCAGAGTCTTTAGCAGCCAGGACAACTTCTACATGCTGGACACACCATTAACATCCAAACAGAGAAGATGTTTGGAGATGTACCTGCAGCATCAGGCTGATAGGACTCAAAGGAGGTGAAGGTGCTGCTCTGGATGCTGGGTTTTCCACGCGAGCAGAGCGAAGCACTGGATCCTGCCCACTCACTGTCCCCTGAGGACACGAGGGACACGGGCTCCGCTCCAGCATCCACGTCCTGCTCCGAAATGGTGCTCAACCTCCTCACCCCGCTAACCACAGCTTCACTCATTCTGCATGCAAAACAAAATCATAGATGGAAATGAGAACAAATATTACAGCAAACGGACATGTTAAAGCAAGAGATGGAGGGGGGAAAAAAATCACAATATACCTTGAGTGATTCCAGCAGCACTGCCTCCTGATACAAGCCTGCTAAGAACAGATGAGCTAAATACTTCAGTCGGATCTGAGCTTAACACGTGTCAACCAATAGTTTGGCTGTTAGGTCTAAAACTATGCCAGAACAAGATGTAAATGCTGCGCAGATTAATCTGCAGGGTATACAGGGCACTGGAGACAATAATGCGACTGACTTGAGCATGAGAAAGAAGATATATCTATAGAATAGCCTGTGCTGAATGAATTATTAAACCCCATCCATGTGCAAAGAGTCTCTGGAGAGTTTCCAGCGTGGCTGCAGGTTTGTGAAATGGATTTCATCAGGGCTTTTGTTGCTGCATCATTTCAGTCATGGTTCTTTGGTTTTAATGCAACTAAATTACACTAAAAAAAAAACCCCAAAAAAAGAGAGAAACGTCAGGCAGTTTGCAAAGATTTGTCCTACTGAAGTGAAACTGATGGTTTACATTCAAAATGTCGAATATGGCATGTGGTAATTGTGAAAACGGTGGCTATGCAAAAATACAAACGTATTGACCAAAAAAAAAAAAAAAAGTTTATTTTTCTTTGCAAACTCACAACAAAAACTGCATTCTGCATTTTTATTACCATCTTATTTTTCTCAGTTCATACAATGAAAAACACAATCAAATCTCAAGGAGATTAAATATAAAAATAGCAATAAATTATCCAAATGTGCAACTTCACTTAGAAACAAATGCCCTTCTTAAACATCTACAAAAAAAAGGTACAAAAGCTGTCACTGCGGTGGTATTTGTTTTCCAAAAAGTACACCTTTGCACCTCTTTTACATGTAAACAAGCATATTGGTACTTTAAAGTTATATATTCGCACCAAACATGCACATATTAATCCCTATATTAATACCTTTTGAAAGGGTACCAACCCAAGAATAGCTTTTGTACCTTTTTTTTCAGAGTCTAAACCAGTCATTTGATTCTCATGGTTGTCGACTGTCTAATACGTTGGTCTAAAAACTTGGTGAAAGCCCTAATGTTTGAGTGAGAACAAAACATCCTGCTATTGTACATCTAATGTCCTCAATCTCAGTTTTCATGGCATCACAGAAGCTAACCACTGTTTTGTAACAGTTCCCTCATTCTCAGTATCACACTGCAGTCTGAACACTTTTCACTTCACAACAATGAGAACATACACGCATGCTGATTTTAGTCTATGCATGTCATTTGTTCTGATAATTACGTCTTTGTGACTGATGGATGGATTTGAGTTGACTGATATTGCTGAATGTGTCACTTCAAAACCCATCGATCGGAGAAATGACTTTGCATTGCAGAGACAATTAGAGACATTTGCATGAGACTTAATCAAGAATGTATCAAATATTTTACAGAACAGCTCATACATCAAAACAAAGTATTTTAAAGTGCACCTCATCATTGACAATCCATTCATTAAATCTAATTTTTTATAAATCACTGCAAAATTATATAACACCCTTATTAGACTATAGATTAACATTACAGCTCTTGAGATGGCAAAGACTTTAAACGGAGAGCTCTGTTTTTTATCACACCATCATTATCTGTGCTGAGAAAACAATTCAAGCAATATCTTACATCACAGCTGCTCTGTTCAATGGGTTCAGTTTCAGTGCAGCACAAAATCTGGAGTCAAAATTGATGAAACTGAGCTGCCGTGGAGAATCAAACCGTATGATGATAAGTGTCCGCCGGCCGATGCTTCACCTGAGCAGTTTCCCATTCTGAGGGAAGTGAGGTTTAGACCAAACCAGTCCTGAGGGCTGGTGGATGGTGGAGTTGGCGCCACAGTCTATGTAGCGGTAAGCTTCCAGTGTGTTCTGTGCCGCCCGCACCATGTAGGAGGTTTTCACAGAGGTCCTGGGGTGTGTAAGAGAAGTGGTCAGGACCATTTCACGAAGAACTTAGAATAACACTCTACATACTCAAAAAAGTTGTTTCTCGGCGGCAAAGCTGTTCTTAAGGACCACATTTAGTGTTGCTCGACAATTATTTCAGGAGAAATCCATGCAATCTGGAGTTGTACCTTTATGCTTCACTTCACCTCCAACTTTCAAATGTAGAACAACAGCAGAAGACAAAAGAGGATGTGAAAACGTAGTGATGAAAAACTTACTGCATAAACACCACAATGTTGTGGACCTTGATGCTTGCCATGGTGCAGAAGGCACTGAGAAAACAGCGAAAATATTTCAAAAACAGAAGATCAGATACACAGATTCATGAGGATCAGCTTGTTCATCCAAAGAGAACTGATTTGATACTCACTAAACGTAAGAGAGACTTCCTCCAATCTCCATACTGACAGTGAAGTTGACCTGCATTAAAAAGCAACAGCACAACTACTATCCAACGTTTAACATTCGGTGTCTGTGTCATTTCTCCCACTTAAGGATTGTCTATAGCAGGGGTGCCCAAACTCTGTCCTGGAGGGCCGGTGTCCTGAAGAGTTTAGCTCCAACCCCAATTAAACACACCTGAACCAACTAATCAAGCTCTTACTAGACAACATACTAGAATCTTGAAGGCAGGTGTGTTGAGGCAAGTTGGAGCTAAACTCTGCAGGACATCGGCCCTCCAGGACCGAGTTTGGGCACCCCTGGTCTATAGTGTTCAAAAGTCTGAGGTCCTTTTGAAATGTAAAGCTGAAATTTACTCACCCTCAGGCCATCCAAGATGTAGATGAGTTTGTTTCTTCGTAGAAACAGATTTGGAGAAATGTAGCATTCCGTCACTGTCTCAGCAATGGATGCTCTGCAGTGAATGGGTGCCGTCCAAACAGCTGATAAAAACACCACAATAATCCACACCACTCCAGTCCATCAGTTAATATCTCGTTAATGAAAAGCACATGAACATATTAACTGATGGACTAGAGTGGTGTGGATTACTTGTGGATTATAGTGGTGTTTTTATCAGCTGTTTGGACTCTCCTTCTGACGGCACCCATTCACTGCAGAGCATCCATTGCTGAGCAAGTGATGTTAAATTTCTCCAAATCTGTTCAGATGAAGAAACAAACTCATCTTGAATAGCATGAGGCTGAGAATTTTTTTTTTGCGTGGACTATTCCTTTAAACCTTCTATTCAAAAAATCCTGAAAAACTGTATTAATGTTTTCAATATTAATAATAATAATAATAATAAATGTTTCTTGAGCAGCAAATCAGCATATTAGAATAAGTTTCTGAAGGATCATGTGACACTGAAGACTGGAGTAATGCTGCTGAAAATTCAGTTTTGATCACAGAAATAAATTCCATTTTAATATATATTCAAAATACACATAAAAAAATATTAAATTCTATTCAATTTGTTATAATAATATGATAACATACTATTTTTACTGTATTTTTGATCAAATAAATGCAGCCTTGGTGAGCAGAAGAGAGTTCTTTCAAAAATCTGACCGAGCATCAACTTTTGAACAGTAGAAAACAGATGTTGTGCTCATCACTCATCACACCTGTCTCTGGCTGAGAGGTTGAATGTGGATGATGTTGTCTAGCTGTTGCAAAGCAAAACAAAGCAAAGCAAAGCAAAGCAAAAACAAAAACAAAAGCAAAGCAAAAACAAAAGCAAAGCAAAGCAAAGCAAAACAAAACAAAAACAAAAACAAAAGCAAAGCAAAAACAAAACAAAACAAAAAGCAAAAACAACCAGCATTCAGTACAGTTCAAAGCCAAAATTTGTGTTTCTTTAAATTATTTGTCTAACTGGAAACCAATAATATCAGAGCTTAGTTTTTTTGCACATAAAATGTTTTGATATCCAATTTAACAATTCTAGACTGAAGCTGCATTGTGAACTCTACCCCAGCATATTACACGATTCATTACATAAGTTATTACATATGAATATAATTTTATGAACAGGGACAGTTTTAATTCCATGTTATTTCCAAACAACAAGGCTTGAAAAGAAAGGCCTCCGGACAATTTAAACCAGTTTTTTAAATTATTAATTAATCCATCATAAAAACGAAAAAAAGACATGTAACAGAAATCACCGTCATGTTGATGATCACTTTGCTGTTGTTACGGTCAAAATGCACAGTCACAGAGCGAATGCCATCATCAACAACCAGCACAGGACGTGGAAACAGGAAGAACGCCACCAAAAAAGACGCCAGTAGACACAAAATCACTGACAGCACCACATATAACTTCCTGCCAAGAGAAGAATTCACAGTTCACTTGAAAATGAAAAAGAAAGTCATCATTTGCTCACCATCCAGTTGTTCCAAACCTGTATGAGTTTCTTTCTTCTGCTGAAGACACACACACACACAAAATATTTTGAATAATGTGGGTAACCAAACACTTTCTGGTCCCCAATGACTTCCATAATATTTTGTTTCCATACTATGGAAGTCAACTCTTTGATTTGAAAATATCTTCTTTTGTTTTCAACAGAAACTCACATTCCGGTTTGGAACAACTTGATGGTGTGCAGATGACAATTTTCATTTTTAGGTGAACTATCCCGATTACAAACATCGAAAATGAACATCAAGACTGTTTCCAATAGAAAATGACCTGTGTGTGATAACTTACGTTCTCCTTGGCTGTAACCTTTGATCGCTGTAGGGGATCAGAGCAACTAACTCATTCATCTGCCCTGCAAGAGAGAGAAAAATAAATTGATTCAATCAGAAGTTCAGATAACATGTAGAATCACACCAAAGTGCATGTGGTCATCTACACAACCTCATGACCTCAATCAATAGCACAGATTATCTAGTGACTGGTTGCTTTTACACAACACCTTATAATGGAGGTGATCATTGTGTAAAATTGTTTCAGAAAAGTAAAGACTTTAATATTTGGATATCCCTTCACTAAAGCAAGGAACCTAGTTCTTCAGAAATGAGAATTCATCAAGAATTACCACTGACATTAATGGGAAATACAACGTAAATATAATAATTAGTGCTGTCAAACGATTAATCGCATCCAAAATAAAAGTTTTTGTTTACATAATATGTGTATGTGTATATTTATTATGTATATATAAATACACACACAGAGTATATATATATATACACACCCCTCACATTTTTGTAAATATTTTATTATATCTTTTCATGTGATAACACTGAAGAAATGACACTTTGCTACAATGTAAAGTAGTGAGTGTACAGCTTGTATAACAGTGTAAATTTGCTGTCCCCTCAAAATAACTCAACACACAGCCATTAATGTCTAAACCGCTGGCCACAAAAGTGAGTACACCCCTAAGTTAAAATGTCCAAATTGGGCCTAATTAGCCATTTTCTCTCCATGTGACTCGTTAGTGCTACAAGGTCTCAGGTGTGAATGGGGAGCAGGCGTGTTAAATTTGGTGTTATCGCTCTCACTCTCTCATACTGGTCACTGGAAGTTCAACATGGCACCTCATGGCAAAGAACTCTCTGAGGATCTGAAAAAAAGAATTGTTGCTCTACATAAAGATGGCGTAGGCTATAAGAAGATTGCCAAGACCCTGAAACTGAGCTGCAGCACGGTGGCCAAGACCATACAGCGGTTTAACAGGACAGGTTCCACTCAGAACAGGCCTCGCCATGGTCGACCAAAGAAGTTGAGTGCACGTGCTCAGCATCATATCCAGAGGTTGTGTTTGGGAAATAGACATATGAGTGCTGCCAGCATTGCTGCAGAGGCTGAAGGGGTGGGGGGTCAGCCTGTCAGTGCTCAGACCATACCTCACACACTGCATTAAATTGGTCTGCATGGCTGTCAACATGAACCATGAATGCCAACATGTACGGTGACATACTGAAGCAGAGCATGATCCCCTCCCTTCGGAGACTGAGCCGGAGGGCAGTATTCCAACATGATAACGACCCCAAACACACCTCCAAGATGACCACTGCCTTGCTAAAGAAGCTGAGGGTAAAGGTGATGGATTGGCCAAGCATGTCTCCAGACCTAAACCCTATTGAGCATCTCAAGGTCTCTAACATCCACCAGCTCCGTGATGTCGTCATGGAGGAGTGGAAGAGGACTCCAGTGGCAACCTGTGAAGCTCTGGTGAACTCCATGCCCAAGAGGGTTAAGGCAGTGCTGGAAAATAATGGTGGCCACACAAAATATTGACACTTTGGGCCCAATTTGGACATTTTCACTTAGGGGTGTACTCACTTTTGTGGCCAGCGGTTTAGACATTAATGGCTGTGTGTTGAGTTATTTTGAGGGGACAGCAAATTTACACTGTTATACAAGCTGTACACTCACTACTTTACATTGTAGCAAAGTGTCATTTCTTCAGTGTTGTCAAGATATAATAAAACATTTACAAAAATGTGAGGGGTGTACTCACTTCTGTGAGATATATATATTAATATTTACAAATACATTTACCGAGAACTGTGAAAGCAACCACTAACTCTTGTCTCTCTCATTTACTGCTAAGGTTAGTTAAATTAATTAAATGTTATATCAAACTGTAATTTGCATGCTTTAATGTACAAATAATTTGTTTCAACTGATTATTTATTTTATTAATAATTTTAAGATGCTTATGTCATATAGAAGTTTATTCATGTATTCACCTGAGTAATGTATGTGTATTATTTACTTGAACTACATACCTGAGACACTAATAACTTTTGTGATTCAAAGTGTCTTACTGACTTTGAAATACAAATGTGTATGTGTATTAAAAGACAACAAAGAGGACCGTGAAAGCAATCACTAACTCTTGTCTCTCTCATTTACTGCTAAGTTGATTACTGCTTACAGGGAGCTGTAACACATAATACATATATTGAGTACACACATATATTATGTAAATAAAAACCTTTATTTTGGATGCGATTAATTGCGATTAATCATTTGACAGCACTAATAATAATCACTAATAATAATAACAATAGAATAAATTGTGCAGATGCATTACAAAAAATTTTGGGGGAAAAAAAATCTGTCACGGTGTAAAAGTTTTTCCTAATATTGAGTGATTATAATAAAAGTCATTATAACACTTGGATCATTGACTTCGTGCATAAAACTTATTTCATCTGGTTTTCAAGTTGAAATGTGACCTGGACATGCTTTCACGAGATCCTTACTTTCATTACACTCAAATGTAAGATGTGTGTTTTTTAACATCCGCACCTGATGGGATGCGTCCGGACCCCTGGCAGGTAGGACAGGTGATGCTATCTCGGCCTGTGAACTCCACATATGGGAACTGGGCGATGTCCTCCTGTCTGTCCAGACCGTCTAGAGAGTCATCCCCACCAATCAGAGAGCCCTTGTGACCAGGCCTGCTGTGACGGGACAGGAGCGAGTGGCCGTGCCGGCAAACAGATGCACCCATGAGAAACACAAACCAACTCCAGCCTGATACCAGCAACTACAGACAGATGAACACCAGTGAGTGCATATATACAAGCAGTGTTGGGGAGTAACTACTTACATGTAACAGAATTACATTTTAAGGTGTCCTTGTTACAGTGTAATTATACATTTAAGAGCCGAGTAATATTAATTAACTACATGTACTTACTATATGTTTAGGGTTTGGCTTAGGGTTACTTGCATGTAATTAATGTATTGTTATTATAATAGTAAGAACATGTAACATGTGTAACAAGGACACCTTAAAATAAAGTGTTACCCAAAATAAATGTAATTGTAATCAGTTACTGAGAACAAAAGTGAAATGACATTATAGTTACTTCTGAAAATGTTAACGATTACAAAGGGGGGTTACATCTGAATTTTTCACACACATACAGATTTAATTGATTTCTTTCCCAAAATGCACTGACTGCTCTAAAATATATATGAGACACATGTTTCAGGAGTTTAGGAAACAGAATAGGACACATGCTTATTCGATACCCGTTTTATGTATATATGCTTTATTTTTTAAGATTAACAGTTTTTTTTCCAAACAGTATCATAGCTATTAAACGATTTCTTGTTATGATTTTAAATCTGTATTTAACCTCGATCTCAGAGTAAGAAGAGTCTGATTTTGTGGTGGCTGTGCTTTAAAATGCAATTACTATAATCTTAATTCAAGCGATGAAGGATTCTGAAAGTCTGACAGTAATCAGTCTTGAGTACTGCTGTAAGGTTAACCCTGCCTGCTTTAAATGTTAATGTGATTATAGAAATGTATAAAAGTAATCAAATGTAATCAGTTGCATTACTTTAATAAATTAATTGAAATAGTTACACTACTTATTACATTTTAAGTAGGGTAATATATGTAATCTGTAACCTATTACATTTCCAAAGTAACCTTCCCAACACTGTATACAAGTAATCCAAAAGTAGTCAGAATACATTACCTAAAATAACCAACCTGTAAAGCAACCAGCACTCTCTCTCTCTCTCCTTCTGTCTGCAGAGAGAAACTGTATTTCACGCATTTATGCAATGTTCTAGACTTGAGCCTTTGTTTACCGTTTTACAGAATTTATTTTTGGGTTTTGGTGAGACTTTTTCTATTAGGATTTTTATTTGTGGGTTTAAATATGTTCAGAGAAAACGATTTAAATGTCAGTTTTGAATTTGTTATTAGGTCAAGCTAAAATGGCTCTCTGTGGTACTAGGAAACACAAAATTGAACGAAACACGAGGTATAGTTTATTGGCAGTTTTTTTTAATTCAGTCAAATCTAGAATTCTCATTGATTTTCGTTATTTTAAAGCTATGGATGATCTTCTTTCTTTTGACTTGATCTGGTGTAATGGTGGAGCTTTGTGTGAGGTTTCTGGCCCAATTTTTGCTTAATTGCCTGTAAATTGACTTGATTGTCTGGATAATGTGTTAATATTGTTGTAATAAAGTTTTTTTTCGAAATCTCTCTATTTCTCTCTCTCTCTCCCTCAAATTCAAATGAGCTTTATTGGCATGACTTGCACAGTATTGCCAAAGCATTGTCCATTACATGAATAAGGAATAAACAATTATATAATACATAAACAAAACAAAACAACGATATGTAAAATAATTAAGTAAATAAGTACGTGTACTTTCTTTCTTTTTTTTCCCACAAACAAGAAAAATATTAAAGACATTGTTAAAAAGAAATTAAAAAATAAATAAATAAATAAAAATAAATTGCACAACAGTACATGTAAGAAATGCTCTTGCTTCAGTTTTGTCCACTGGCTGACAGTCTTAGTTTGTGACAGACTGATACATATCGTGCTGCTGTTGGGATCATTTTGGAATCTTCCCCTAAAATGTTACTTAATTTTTCTGTATTTGATAATGCCATAAAATGTGGTTTAATTTGTAGGAATTTGGGGAAATATGCAGCTCTAATGTTGTGATAGTAATCACAGTGCAGTAAGAAATGTTCCTCTGTTTCCAGCTCTTTCTGTGAGCACAGTGAACACAGTCTCTGTTCTCGCGGCTCCATCTCTGTCTGTGTCGTCCTCTCTCTATAGCCAGACAGTGAGCACTCAGTCTGTATTTTCTTAGTGTCTTTCTTAATTTGTGATCTTTTACACAGCTCAGGTATTCTGCTGGTTTGTAGTCCCTTTTCAGGTCTAAATACAGCTCCATCTTCTTTTGTAATTTAGTGGCATCTTTCCAGTAAGCAATGTAATTGTGTTTTTGTAGCTGTGTGATGTGGTTGGGCCGGATTGTGCTGTGCTGGTTTGGGTGTAGTTTGAGCACCAGCTGTAAAAGGGCACTCTTCTGCAGGTTTTGCTCCTGCCACTGCAGGGCTTCGGTCTGGTAAGAGCTTGTGTCACTGCGTCTCAGGTGCTGGTGGAGTTTCACAGCTCTCTTTTGAATACTAATAATGGGTATTGTCCTAATTAAGCTCTGCACAAGTTGTTTGGGGCTGCTCTGTTAACTTCTAAGATGCTTTTACAAATTTGGGTATGCATAATTTCAATTTCTTCTTTTTCCCATTTGGAGAAATCTTGGGTTTTTAGGGGTCCCCATATCTCACTGCCATAAAGAGCGATTGGTTCGATGATTGTTTTAGGATTTTTAGCCAGGTTTGAATTGGAATTTCAAATTGAATTGTATTTTTGATCATGTAGAAGACTCCCAGTGCCTTTGCTTTCAGTTCATTCACAGCCAGATTGAAGTTCCCTGTTGAGCCGATTTTTAGTCCCAGATAGCTGTATTCATGGGTGTGTTGGAGGACCTGGTTTCCCGCTCTGAATGTGTGTTTATTTTCCTTACACCTGGGTCTCTTTTGAAAAATCATTATTTTGTTTTTGCTAGATTGATTTTAAGAGCCCATGTTTGACAATGTCTGTATAGGTGCGTTTCCATTACAGATTTGCGCAAAACTTTGGCGATATTTTCTGAATGTCGATAAAAGAGTATTGTGAAATGACGGCGTTTCCATTAACCAATGTTATGAGACTTAAACGTAACCTTTTGCCTCTCGCGAGAAGTCATGGCAATGGATTTTGGTGGGATTTGGGCTATATTTATTCAAAGGAGGCTTATGCGTGTATCTTTACAGAAGCAGCAAAGGGGGCCGCTTCAGAAACGTGCGTGGCGCGGCTGGAATAAACCACAGACTGTATAAAAACATAAACACAAGCATTGAGTGGCCGCAATCAGCTTCAGTGACCGTATCAGAGCCACACTGCACCGCAGACGTGTGCGGGGTAAATTGTCTTAAGTATTAATAGTAGGGAAAGCCCCTTATACTGGAGCACGGCCACTTATGAAGTGTTTCTTGGAGGTTATAGTACATTGAAGAATGATCATATGACTTTTTACATACGCCATGTGACCTGTAAATGCGAAAAAGCCGTTTCCATTGCAGTTTTGCGAATTATTCCTTTTTCGCATTGCCTGAAAAACCACCTCATGCGAGCGTAAAAACTTTTTTGCGATATATGGCCGTTTTATCAAAATTGACGCGTTTCCATTAGGCGTATTTTCAATTCGCAGTTTCAATTTGCGCAATTTGAAGTGTAATGGAAACGCGCCTTATGATGTCGAGGAGCTGTTGTAGTCCCTCTTTTGTTTTTGACAGAATGACTAAATCATCTGCATAGAGGAGACATTTGATTTCTGATTCAGTTAGGGTCGGGCCGGGGGCAGTCGAATTGTTTAATTCTTTGGCTAATTCATTTATATAAATGTTAAACAGAGTGGGGCTCAATGGGCAGCCTCGTCTAACTCCTCGTTGTTGAGAGAAAAATCCTGTTCGATTATTCCCTATTTTTACAGCACATGTATTGTTTTTATACATGGTGCTGATTAAATCAAAAGTTTTCCCTCCAATCCCATTTTCCAGTAGCTTTAGAAAGAGTCCTTCATGCCAGATTGAATCAAAAGCTTTTTCAAAGTCGATAAAGCAAGCAAAGATTTTGGTTTAGTTTTGGTGTACATGTTTATCAATGATCGTGTGGAGGGTATAAATGTGGTCCGATGTTCTGTGTTTGGGCAGGAATCCAATTTGTTTAGTTTAGTAATCTTGTGTTAATAATCGAACAGAATATTTTCCCCAGGTTGCTATTGACACATATGCCTCTGTAATTGCTTGGCTCAAACTTGTCTCCTTGTTTAAAGATGGGTGTAATTAGATCTTTATTCCAGGTGTCTGGAAAATATCCTACACTCAAAACAATGTTGAATAATTTAGTTATTGCAGTTTTGAATTGATCATTTGTGTGTTTGATCATTTCGTTTAATATCCCGCCGATGCCGCATGCTTTGTTGGGTTTTAGTGCATGTAGTCTGTCTGTTAGCTCATTCACTGTGACTGGGAAATCCAGGGGATTCTGATGGTCTTTAATTAGGTTTTTATTTCATTCCGAGCAGGATTTGTTTCAGTTGTTTTGTACAGATTTTCAAAGCGTGTCCTCCATATGCTCTCATTCTGAACGGCCAGTTCTTCCTTTTGTGGTCTATAGAGAGTGTTCCAATTGCTCCAAAAGTTATTGGTATTTATTGATTCCTCCATTGTTTGAAATAATTGTTCTGTATGCTCTTCCTCTTTTGCTTTTAGAGTTTGCTTGTACACTTTAAGAGCTTCGTGATATTGAAGACGGCGTTCTTGGTTGTCAGGATCTCTGTGTATTTTATTTGAAAGATTTCGTACTGTCGTTCTAATTCTTTTACACTCACCGTCAAACCACTTTTCATTGGTGTTCTTTGGTTTTCTTTTTGATGATTTTTTTCAAATTGCACATGGATGCTGATTGGTGAAATATATCCTGTAATGTCCTCTAGTGCCAGATTTATGCCTACTTTATTTTGTGGATGTGTTAATTATAAATTTGTCCAATAGTGATTTGATAGTTTGACTTTCTATTGCACTTTGATAGTTTACTCTTTGCTGTTTTTGTCCATTTGTAGGATTGATGCAGCTTTAGTAACTGAGAGGGCTGTCTGCATATTTGATAGTTTTGAGCTGGTTTTAGATGGTGTAATCTTACAGTGGTCTGACAGAGGTGTTTGAGGACTGACTGTGAATGCTCTGAGATGCACTTGATCAATGTCTGTGATGAAATAATCTACAGTACTGTTACCAAGGAAAGAATTAAAGGTATTACAACCAAAATGCGACCGTGCACTATGTACAGGCCCAGTGATTGACAGAGCTGTAGTAGGCTTTCCCACTTTTGTTTGTGAAGCTGTCATAATTTTTTATTTTAATATATAATATAATTTTCTCTCTCTTTCTCTCTTTCTCTCTCTCTCTCTATATATATATATAATAAACAACTTGTCTGGTTCAGCCCAGTCTATTATATGTTCAGCTGACTGTAGCAACTTTATTCAACTGTAACGTTACACGCTGTCAAACTACCGGCATGCATTAGGAAAATATACTTTCAATGAGCTTGGGTTTGGAAAGGTTAAATTTTGATTACTTGTGAGTCTGAGGTGAAGCTCGTGAGGCTGACAGAGCATCGCTTACCTTTAAGCTGTGCAGACGCACAGATATCAGCGCTGCCGCGGTTTGAGTCCTCTCAGTCGTTGTGTTTGTGTTTGTGTCTCTCTCCGTCTCTGCTCTGAAGTCAGTGATCACTAGGTCGACTCTCTGCTGCCATCTGCCGCTCTGGAGATCAACTGCATAAGGGATCATTTCCACCTTTGTCCTCAACGCGGGAGTAAGCCTATGGGTGAGACTTCCGGTTCATTGCATAGCTAAATAACGTGCAGTAAAAGGTAAAACTGTTTGCACTACAAACCAGTGTGTTCATAATTAAGATAATACATTAAAATAATATGACAAGACACACAAACTTTCAATATCAAGCAGCAAAACGAACTGTTTTGTTCAGCTAAAATGAGCTGGACGGAGTGGACGCAGATGAGACCGGAAGCCAGACGCATAGAATTTAACAAGAAAAAGTGGATACGATCAGCGTGTCATAATCGGAAAATAAGCTTCGGGCCTTCGGCCACTTATTGAACAAACAATAAAGGGTAGTAGCGTCGCTAAAAGCAACGAAGCTATTTTCTAGTGATGGCTGTTTTCAAAGTCCTGCTTCGCGAAGCTTCGAAACCTTTGAGAATTGTTTGTTTCGAACAAGCGTGTATCAACTGCCAAAGTCACGTGATTTCAGCGGGCTCACACTGTGCGATTTTTAAAAGGATAGTTCACACAAAAATTAAAATTCTGTCATTAATTACTCGCCCTCGTGTCGCTCCAAACCCGTAAGATCTTCGTTCATCTTCGGAACACAAATTAAGATATTTTGGATGGAATCTGAGAGTGTCTGACCCTGCATAGACAGCAAGGTAACTACCACGATCAAGGCTCAGAAACGTAGCAAGGAGATCGGTAAAGTAGTCCATGTGACATCAGGGGTTCAACCGTAATATTACGAAGCTACGAGAATATTTTTGTGCACGAAAGAAAACGACTTTATTCAACAATTCGTCTCCTCCGCGTCCCCCTGGCGCCATTTTAGAGAGTATCCACTGAATGTAAACAGCGTATGCTGTTCTGTGTCAGCTGCGTCACGTGGATACGTTTTCTATGTTGTTTACGCTTTGATCTGAACAAATCAAAAATATCTTAATTTGTGTTCCGAAGATGAACGAAGGTCTTGCGGGTTTGGAGCGACACGAGGGTGAATAATTAATGACAGAATTTTAATTTTTTGGGTGAACTATCATAATTAATGACAACATTTTCATTTTTTGGGTGAACTATCCCTTTAAGTCCTGCCAGAATTTCGTCGGAGGTAAAATGTAATCGCAACGGCCATTAATCGGCCGTCGGTGAACATGTCAAACCAGCGATCAAAGACTACAGATTTTAACCTAGCATCTTTTAGGATTTTCTAAATTTGTCTCAGACGACCAAATCGTGGCCAAAATCGCACAGTGTGAGCCGGGCTTAAGAAATAATCAAACATAGATTTAATATAACAACAAATAAATGTGCAATTTAAAAGCATAACAATACTATGTGTGCTTTCATCAATATTACATACAAAAAAGTCAATTAAATATTATTTGAAATAATTTAAGCATTTATGCTGATAAGGGTAAGGTTTTTGGCCTGTGATTTTTCTTTTTCAGCAGGACATTTAATTTGCAAATTGAAGGCAATATGATATCAAAATCACATTTGCATATTATTCTAAATATAGTCTCATTGTTATGCATTGTTTTTGGCATAAGTATGCATTTTTCTATATTATATAAATAATTTTATTGGTGTCCCCTGATTTCATGTCAGCCCTGTTACCCTCATCAAAAAACCCTTGTAAAATAATGTACATTCAAGTGGCATCACTTCTAGGAGGTTACATCATCTGTCAACCAGCATTCCTACACTTAAAACACAAGCGTGTTTCTTTCTCGCTTCTATAATGTTCAATTTGTGACCCTGGAACACAAAACCAGTCTTAAAGGGTTAGTTCACCCAAAAATGAAAATTAGCCCATAAATTACTCACCCTCAAGTCATCCTAGATGTATATGACTTTCTTCTTTCAGACGAATCCAGTCGGAGTTATATAAAAAATTGTCTTTGATCTTTCAAGCTGTTTAATGCCACTCAGCGGGTGTTTCATTGCATCAGTCCAAAAGAAGTTAAATAAAAAGTGCTCATCCATTAAAAAACGTGTGTCTCACACGGCTCTGGGGGGAGAACAAAGGCCTCCTGTAGCGAATCCATGCGTTTTTGTAAGAAAAATATCCAAATTCAAATCATAATAATCACTTTAATCTAGCTTGTGCCAGCAGTTGTACACAGAAGCAGCTCCGGGAGGATGACGTATGAGGTCAGCGTTGCGCATGCGCCGGTGAGTCTCGTGAAAACCAACGTTTGTTAACAGGAGCAAAGGAAGCAAAGTTTCCTTACTTTAGCAAAGGAAAACCAGTCTCTTCTTGGCTTGTACCGAAATCCTCCGACTTTCTTCTTTACAAATCCTCGTTTTGTACTTCTAATAAGTGACCATTGTTTTGTTTTGATCTCTCCGCTGCGTTTCCGTGTGCGTCACTTCTGAGCAGCGCATGCACAAAGCTGAACTCATACGTCATGCTCCCGGAGCTGCTTCCTGTGTACAACACTGAGCGCAAGCTACATTAAAGTGATTATTACGTTTTGAATATGGATATTTTTCTTACAAAAACGCATCATGCAATGACTATCCTGTTACCATTTTTAAAATGTAAATTTAAACAATTGTTTCTTACATTTAATATAATCAATACCTATAAGTAAAATTCTTTCAAAGTGTGCAATATGTGCTTTTGTGAACTTGACTGTTGGCTATCAATTAGCAAATTTGTTTGAAATCGTCAAACCTGTTACTATCAGTCTGTTACTTTTTAGAGTAACATGTTTTGACATGTGGGTAACAGGGATGATATTGATTAGGTTTGACCTTGTTTTTAAAGATTGTCTGTGTAAAATTTGAACATTTTAAAGGTCACCCTCGGTATATTATTGAGCTAATATGCTTATATCATTCAGTGGCATATGTGTTCTAATTAAACTATAGTATATAGTAACGCTTGTGTCGGTAACAGGGTTGACAAAAATACCAAAACATGAGGTAGAAAAATAGTCATAAAATAATCAATTACATAGCCTGAAATGGCACAATACAATTTCTTGTCATTTTAAGGTGTCTCCATTTCATGGATATTAAAAAAAATATTGATTCAACTTATTTTATTTTTCAATTTTGTCCCAGTGGAAAAGGCACCGATTTCGTGGAATGACCCAGTAGTTAATAGTCTCTTATTGGCACGTTTAGACAAGCCTCCATAAAACAAACAAAACAAGCCCTGCAAATTAATAAAAGATCACATAACAGGCATGTCATTTTAATTGCATTTAATATATTATATTTTCAATGAAACATATGCAGTGGGTTTTAAAAGCTGTTTTTATGCATGTTTTGTTGAGTTTTTGATAGGCGTCCCCAGCGTGTAGCGTTTCGAATCCTTCCAAAAGGTTCATGCAGCTTTTCAGTAACGACGTTATTTTATTGATGAAGCAGTGAAACTACCACTAATAGTGGGGTCATGTTTCAGGAATTTCATTCATGTTTGTATATCTCTGGCGGACAAAGCAAATGGGAATGGTTCCAAATGGGAAAAAATTGGTCTTTTCTTCTTCTTCTTACTCGTTTTTTTTTATTCACGGCTCACAATCACAAATTGAGCATTACCGCCATCTACTGATGCAATGAATCAGAGACTTGAATCCCCTTTTCCCCAGACCTATCAGGAAAAATTGGTCTTTTTAATTGTTTATCTTATCAGCCGGTATGAATCATAAATGACTCGTCCATTCAACTGAATCAGTTGTGCGGTTCTAAAAGTCTTAAGACGCGCATTCATCAGCTTCAGTGAAGTACTAACTTATACACCTACCTTATACTTCACCGAAAGTGGGGTACCGTAGCCATACTTTACCAATTGTATAAGATTAACAGAAAGATATATATGAACAATAAACTATATTAATGTGTGTACTCCGCAGTCAGATGATAAAACTGCTTCCTGCAATGTACGAACACGTTATTCAGGTGAGGTGACAAGAGGTTCACAGTTAAAGTTAGCACTCCATTAACACAACCATGAACAAAATACACTTGCATTGGTTCATTCAACTGAATCAGTTGTGCGGTTCTAAAAGTCTTAAGACGCGCATTCATCAGCTTCAGTGAAGTACTAACTTATACACCTACCTTATACTTCACCGAAAGTGGGGTACCGTAGCCATACTTTACCAATTGTATAAGATTAACAGAAAGATATATATGAACAATAAACTATATTAATGTGTGTACTCCGCAGTCAGATGATAAAACTGCTTCCTGCAATGTACGAACACGTTATTCAGGTGAGGTGACAAGAGGTTCACAGTTAAAGTTAGCACTCCATTAACACAACCATGAACAAAATACACTTCATATATCTCTCACGGCACCAATTATTGTATTTATTTGGGGAAAAATATGCATTATATACAAAATACAGTATTAAGTTAGTTTCCACTTAATCTAATGTTAAGAAGATGTTCAGTTAGCTAAATGTTTTTGTCATTCCCACATTAAAAAAGTAGCTACTTCAAATGTAATGTACAATATTACTCAGTAGCCCACCTCAGTATTAATGATTTGAATGGTTTTGCAATAGAATTATAGCAATTAAAGTACATATATTGCATGCTTATGTGAGGTTACACACGCCTACTGTAAACCAATGCTAGCTGTCAGCAGGATAAAAAAGTCATGTGATTGAGTTAGAAACAACTGCCTTATACCAACAAAAAACATACATGTTTGTTTACAGATCTTTCAGATTCTTAAATATCACCTTTTTTTAATAATTATGTTTTTTTATGTTCTTAGGAACAGTGTTGGGGAAAGTTACTTTTAAAAGTAATGCATTACAATATTGCGTTACTCCATAAAAAAATTAGAAACAACTGCCTTATACCAACAAAAAACATACATGTTTGTTTACAGATCTTTCAGATTCTTAAATATCACCTTTTTTAATAATTATGTTTTTTTATGTTCTTAGGAACAGTGTTGGGGAAAGTTACTTTTAAAAGTAATGCATTACAATATTGCGTTACTCCATAAAAAAAGTAACTAATTACGTTACTTAGTTACTTTTTATGGAAAGTAATGCGTTACGTTACTTTTGCATTACTTTTAAAATTTGCACAGGGCTTGCTTGTTTGATTTTAAAATAAAAAAGTTCTATTTTTGGCAAATGTAAAAGCCTTTTCACACCAAAAGTGAAATGAATAAGCATCGGGCCGAAGGAAATGTAAATTTACGTCTGTACAGTAGAATACAGAAGAAGACATTTCAACACTTCAGCAATAAACAAAGACACACAAATGTTCGTCTAGAGTAATTTGTGCTTATTAGTACGGTTGAACTGGATCATCGAAGGTCAGAAGCAAAGACATTGCTTAATAGAATGGGATTAAATACATAAAGCATATTTGTGTTGTTTAACATTTAATTATTGCAGGTTTGCGTCATATTGCATTATTTTTATTCATTTTGAGGAATACTGAATCTGTGTGTTATTGTTTTTTTGTGAGTGAGATGAATGAATGCATATTCATATCTATTTTAGAACTACAGTAACATCTGATTTCTCTCAACATGGGGACAGGAGAGCCGTCAATCAATAAATTGAAAAGAAAATAACTTATTTGAAAAAGTAACTCAGATATTCTCTTGTAAATTAAAAAGTAATGCATTACTTTACTAGTTACTTGAAAAAAGTAATCTGATTACGTAACTCGCGTTACTTCTAATGCGTTACCCCCAACACTGCTTAGGAATATGTTGAAGTGTCTAAAGGAGCTCAGTGTTAATTACATCTGCTGGAGATGTTGGTGGTATTTTAGGGGTCAGTGTAATTTCTTGAACATTTATCTGACTTCATATGGTTCCTCTTAGAAGTTCCTGTGCAAAGGAGTCTTGTCATCTTCAGAAAAGAATCTCACTGGGAAAAAATGAGACAAATCAAAAGCCTGGCTGCATATCACCAACACATCATCTTAGCAATGCCAACTTATGGTGATGCATTTCTTGAAAAGACGAGTAAAACCATGCCAAAACATGGTGGGATTCCTCTCACACATGAAAAACATTTCGTACATTCAGAGTAAATAATGTCTAAATTCTACTGTTAAGGTACAAACCATTACAAACAGTGGGAACAAGAAGTCCTCACAAGGATATGCATATATGGATGGTGTTGTGTGTTGTGTACATACCCTGTCCTGATCGAGATGAAATTTGATCAAGATCAGACTCATTTTCATAAATGCCCTGGTCTCCACCAGCGTTCTGCAAGATAAATATCGGTGTTCACAGAGAACACCAGTGCTGCTTGTGATGAATTCAGTACTGTATACTCAATATTACAAATGTATGTGTACACAAAATGCTTTCTTACATTAAAGTGTTATCATTTTCGTTTCTAGATAAGAAAGTCTCTTAAAGGAAGAGAATGAAAAGACTTCATATTCTTCATTCTGGTCACTAAGAAAAAGTGTCTTCAAAATATACATTACTGCTCTGCAGAAGAAAGGAAGTCGTGCAGGTTCAGGAAGATGTATGGGTGAGTAAATGATTTTGATTGTTGACTGAATTATTCTCTTCAGCAGTACATTGGTCTTCAGATAAGTGCGTGCTTCTGCGCGTGTGTGGTTAAACATGCTTTTGTATGTGTTTTGTGGCATTACTGTAGGCTCATAGCCTGACACATAACCCACTTCTCCATTGGCTTGCAGTCTCCTCTTCAGCTCAGCATTCTCTCGCTCCAATACCTTATTCTGAACAGCAGAGGGAGATATTAGATGATTTAGGCATTTAAACAGACACTCTTCAATCAAAGCCACTGTGTTCTAACCAAGTCCAACCTAATGTCTCTCAGAGATTCTCTTTTTTAAAAAAGACAACCTTTCCGTTTGCATGATTGGTCAAAGCAGTAATGGTCAACAGCTTGGGTCACGACTTGTAGCCATCTTTTAGCGTTTTATTATGACTGCGTGAGTCGCTGTTTGCAGGTACAAGTTAATATGCCCGAAAATGAATAATGCCTCACAAATGTCAGATTTTTTAAAAATTACATTTTTAGTTTAGTTTTCTATCTATTCTCCAGTCACTCCAAATATAACTCATATTAAACTGTACAGTAAAGAGATGCTTTGATTGTGTGCCACTTCATCGTGTCATGTGGTGTTAAGCCGCAGGAAATGTGTGTGCTGAGCTTCAGGTGTTTCTGTCATGTGTCCTGTATGATGACGGTTACCTTGTGTCTCAGGGCCTCCACCACCAGGTCACGATCGCCTTGCAGACTTTCATCCTGCTTATGAGCCCGAAAGGTGTCACCAATGATAGACACCAGCAGATGGGACTGACAGAAAGAAAAACAACGCAGATCAACTCGAAAAAGCATTGCAACAATGCTTATGTAAGGTGCCGTTGTGTGTGGCACGCCGTCTGCTGCGCTCGTTCTCATTTTTACATTTGATGATTTTATGCCTGTCCCTACTAATTACTGACTGTAAGCTTTTCTCCTCTATTTTATCTCATTCCATAGGGTTTTATTTTTATTGTTCCTCTACCATTTAAATGCTTTATGTATTTTTATTGTCTGTTTTCTTTTAGCTTTTTTAAAGCACTTTGGTCAACACCGGTTGTTTTTAAATGTGCTATATAAATAACCTTGTATTTTATTGTATTGTATTTTTATTTTTATTGTTCCTCTACCATTTAAATGCTTTATGTATTTTTATTGTCTTTTAGCTTTTTTAAAGCACTTTGGTCAACACCGGTTGTTTTTAAATGTGCTATATAAATAACCTTGTATTTTATTGTATTGTAACAATGTAAGTTTATGAGAGATTTTCTAAGTTTATTAATAAAAGCAATTACAATTAAGGAAACAATTCATATTAAAATGTGCTAATGAAGTTTATAAAACAACAAATACGTAGTGTAAATACTGTAAGGCTGATATCAAAACAAAGATTAAATGGATGTGAATTATCTTTTCTTTCAGGGCTCTGAATTAATTGCCAGAAATTGTGGAGAAGAAGAAGACTTTTCAAACCAGGGATTTTATGTGCTTTGAAAAAAGTTTATCATGCTGACCAAGTCTGCACTTATTTGATTAAAAATACAGTAATTCAGTAATACTGTGAAATATTATTACAATTAATAAGAAAATTTTTCTGTTTTAATATATTGTAAAATGTAATTTATTCCTGTGATCAAAGTTGAATTTTCAGCAGTCTTCAGTGTCACACGATCCTTCAGAAAACAGTCTAATATGCTGATTTGCTGCTGAAGAAACTTTTTCATAGCTCAAACAATAAAGCATGCACTAGCAACACCAGGGTCATGGTGTTCAATATCAAATGTGCACCTTGAATGCAATGTAGGTTACTTTAGATTTTTCATGGTTTGAGTTAAAAACAGCACTTTATGATTCTATTATTGTCATTTTTATTGCTATTATTAAACTTGACAAACACTTTTAGAGATTTACAGTCTGTCCCTGTTCAAGGAGTTGGAGCTGTACTTGTGAGTCTATTGCCTACATAGAAAATAGCTGCCCTGCAGCATTAGCAAGGCAAGTCATTTCACACGGTATAGAAATGCCACTCAAGAGAATCGATGGAATTGACCCTTCGCCTAGACCCGCCCCACTAAGTTACTGTGTCCAACAAGCCATTGTGCTCTCATGCCACACATCATGTTCCCACACAGTGAAAAAACAGTGCGGCGCAAAGAGGAAACTGACAATACGCCGACAGACAAAACAGAGCAGGTTACTTCTGGTGTGATACATGGTATCAGCTTTCAAATTGTGTCATTTTTGTAAGAAATTCAAACAATAAATACAGTTTTGTGGCTCTTTAATGTGTCGTGATAGATCACTCAGTTAAAGCGGCCGGCACGTGAACTGATAATCTCTTCCTCTTCACTAGTTATAGCTTGAAATAAACATGAATGAACATCAGAGGGTATCTTGTTTCAACCGCAGAAAGACATCTATATACACACTGTTTTTCAAGTTCAATTCCACTGACGTTAATCTACACTCATGTCTGATTTATTTGTCGGACAAAATGGCAGATTCGGTGTTACGATTGGTCAGAGCGGCTGTCAATCAATCTCCCGGCAAAGGGTCAATTGATTCCTCATCTCCATTTACTTTACATCAAAACAGGGTCAGCGTCATTACCTAGCTGTTGCTGGTACCCAATTTTACAGAGGGAAAGTAAACATCAAGACTTATTCAAAAATGGAGGAATTGACTCTTTTGGACTCGACTGCGAGTATATTTTCTTTGTATGACCAACGTTTTTGCTACTGACTTGCCTTTAAAACAGTTCAAGTGGTTTCCATAGACTCCCAGGCAGAGGAGGCAGCAGAACAATAAGAAGGCTATGAAAACTATAGGGGCTTCACAATTTTGAATGTAAATGGAAAATAGTGAAGTAAAAGGTAAATAGTGAACTAAAAGCATCATGCATATCAAATGTGATGCATCTAGGATTTCTAGAACTCACAAACGTCTTGCTCTGGAAGATGTAGCAGTGGTACATGTCCGCCGCTGGGTGTCTGGCCACAAAGCCGAGTATTTTGGGCTGAGTCGGATGTACTGCGCAGAAAGAAACAGAGGACAGAGCGCAGGAGTACAGCATGAACTGAGAAAACGAGAGGGAGACAGTGAATGACGGTTATTCTCCATCGTACACATCACTGTCTGAGATGGAGTACATAGTCCTCTGTCACACCTTAGTTTTATGCTCTAGAATGTCAATAGCACTTCTGGTCAGAAACAGATGTACTTTAGTTTTCTTCATTTTCTCATCCTTTTCTATGTTTGGATCCTAAAAGGGAAGGAAAGTGATAATAATGGGACACAGGACAAAGGATCAAGTTATATAATATCTCTATCTCTAATGACTACAGTAGAGTGACATTTATGGTTTTATCACCTGTAGGGCTTGTACTGCATCTGTCAGAATCTGCATCCCACCTGGACGGACCACCTGCATACGACCCAAAAACTACACACAACCCCATACGTGAGTGAGAAACAGCAGTTTTGATAGCAAATCACATTAAGAGCATTATTTAGTAAATGACACAACATTGTTGTCAATTATACCATTTAGAAACAACATGTCTTAATTCAGTGGTTCCCAACCCTGATCCTGGAGGCACCCCAACACTGCACATTTTGCATGTTTCCTTTCTCTGACACACCAATTTCAGATCTTGAAGTCTCTACTAATGAGCTGATGACCTGAATCAGGTGTGTTTGATTAAGGAGACGTGCGAAAAGTGCAGTGTTGGGGTGCCTCCAGGACCAGGGTTGGGAACCACTGCCTTAATTGATACTCACTTTAACTGAAAAGTATATTTCGCTATCGTCATCTATGTCACTCATTTTCACCACTATCCTCTCTAGCGTCTGTTTAAAAATGACAAAATACACAAGGCAATATGACATATTTCAAATAGCTTAATAAAGCAATGACACACTGTGGCCTTAAATATTTGGACTTTTCTGGCACACTTAACATTACATAACAAAATAACAAACCAATTTGGATTTGCAAATATGCTACACAAACTTTTCACAGAACTAACTTCCCTTTTATCAGTATATAACACAAATCAGAAAGCACAAAAATGTTACTTATCCAAAACTGGATCACACACATAAGAAATAGTTTATGCACTTACGTTTGGATGAGAACTTCGTGTCGCTGAGGTGATGTTCTCTTCCGCGGTCTTTCAGGGTTAAAGTCGTATGATGTTAATGGTTAACTGTAAAACGTCGTTTCTTTATGGCACATCAGACCTGATAACAAGTCAGCTATTACCATCTAATATATTACCATTGTTGTGTCAAATCTGTCTTTGAACATGTTATGTAGCCTGACGGACAAGTTAAAGAAACACTTGCACTAATTATTGTTTCAGATTAATATTTGAAATTTATGCTATAACCATGTGTGCAAGTGAGGATAACTGATCAGAAAGACATTTTATACAGATTAAGAACAAGCTGGCTCTAACCAGTATATGGTGCTGTTGTAGATGTGTTGACAATTAATAAATGGGAAAAAAAATCTTACAGAATGAGTTTACAAGTTATAACCATTCAAGTGATGTTTAAATAATCCTGAACATGTAATAAAGCAATGAATCGCAATAATTCAAGAACCTCAAGCAATCAGCGCATACATAACACACCGTGTAATTTGTACATCCAGTAATGTCTGTGTATAACATACCCTCTACATATATTGAGATTTATTGTCAAAGTTCTTTAGAAAAAATGCAGACAGAGTGTGTCAGGTCAGACTGATTTGAGTCAAAACTATTTAAACGAAGTGATAAGAAAGTGTGAACAAGTATTTCTTGTTTTACAGGACAAGCTGATGTACATTTGCTTTTATTTCTGTTCAGTGTGAAAGCATATACAGACCATGGTATACACAGAGAACTTTGCTGCAGGTGTTTTTGCATATTTAGTAAAATTTAATCTAATCTGCAAAACAGCACATATGCCCCTGAAGAATGTTGTTCGTTAGCATGCGTGTTAATGTACTCATCATGTGCATGCATAGTTTGCATTCTTTTACTGTCACTTTTACTGGCATTACCATTTGTTCAAGTGAAACTGCAAGCAAAACTCTTATGACATACCTCGAAAGCACTGATAAATGTCATGCTCTTTAAGAGCGTCTGAATTTGATTATTTCCCAGAGACAGAAAGATCTGACTTCTGGATAAAACGCACTATGTGCAGTCTACTTTCTTAAAAGGCCAAAGAAACTAGACTTTAAGTAACATTTAAACAAAACCCATTCAGTTTCTCCTATTTTTAGCTGTATGCCAATACTTGTAGGTGTTGCACAAACATTTCATTCACAGTTTAAAATAAGTCAATTTGAAATTATGGTTGCTTTGCTCTGGTATATATGACTGTTCCAGAAGCATCATGCCCATTGAAACTGAGGCGACACATATTTGTCTTATTGAATTTAAAGCCATTTCCCAATGTATTAGTAACTACATTTCTTGATTATTGTAAAAATGGTTGGTATTTATTTATTTAACATGTTAAATGAAGACTTTAATATCACACCAACATTTTTACTATACATCAAGAACTGCTAAGTTGTTACAGTATTTTTCTTAAGTAAATAAAATGTGCATGACATGACTGTGCCAGGGTGTTTCTTTCCCAGTGCAGATGTTTAAGCATAATAATGCATAAAGAATGTAAAAAGGACAAAGAGAATGAAGCAAGAGTGAAAATGAAAGCATGCTGGTGTCAGTCAAACTCCACTCAGAAGGGTTATCCATGACTCCTCTGAAGTAGAGTGGATCGCGAACGCAGGGTATACTGTGTCCTTGAACATGGCACTAAATGTATGAAGGTGCTGCCTTCGCCCTCCTTGACCTGAGCTGTGGAATGCAATAGTTCCTCCTTCGTAATCCAGGGTCACTTCGACCTTCTTTGGCGGCATGACCAGCCCTTCACCTATGGCCACATTAGCCGAGTCATAGCATGCCGTCAGCTTCTTGCTTTTCCACTGCAACCTCCAGGAACTGGTGTTATGCCCCAGCCTGCTGTGGTCACCTTTACGTGGGATGTTTTTATAGCACAGTCCCAGAGACCACATACACCCAGGACCAACCTCCACTGCCCACATGTGAACTCCTGTGGAGAAACCCTGGGTGCACATGACCTGAGTGGCCGTAGAGAAGCGTTCGCTCTGATCTCCAGTGGTGCTGCTCTTAACTCCGGCACACTGCTTGACTGTTTTGAGATCGCTGGACAGCAGAAGGCTAGAATGGGCCGTGGCTGGGTTGAAGGTCAGGTCTAGAGGGTTCATCATGCCATGGAGGTACTCCAATAGAAGACTCATCTCGGCACGGAAGGCATCTGTACGTAGGATCGAGCACAGCTGCTTGGCATGGGAAGACTCTTGGGAAGGTAGAGCAGGAATGGTGACATTAGCAGCCTGGCGGACCCTTGCTTCGACGTTGAGGTAGTTCTGGATGAAGAGAAACTCTGAGGATTGAGAGAGAACCTCACCGGTGCATTTTTGGGCTTCCTGCAGCTGGTGTAGACAACCCTCCAAGTCGCATAGATTGGCCTGCCAACTTTTGTCCCGAGAATGAAGCTCGTCGTTCATCACAGTGCTCATACGACTCTTAAAACATCACATATAAACAGTGTTAATGTGCTTTACCACAACATAACTGTATGTCGTCAGCACTGGTGTAGATCTGTTGCTCTTGACATAAGTGATGGTGACATTTCTTTGGCATGACTACTAAAACCTACCCAGGCTTAATGGAAATATGTGCCTCAATCTACATTTCTGCAAAACTCAAATACCTATACGTACAAATCTCTGCACTTTCCAGTTGAAATTGTCAAACTCTGACAACTTTTATTACTTTCCACGCAAAGTATGTTTTACAGGGCCAGAGTTTCGATTAAGAAAGCATAATTTCGCACAATTCATCGCAAAATATGGTGTTATGACTTCAAAACAAGTTTACATGCTGTGACATTTGAAAAATTATACTTTTGAACGTTAGCGATACTTTTGAACTTCATTTGTGTGGGTTTTCTAATGTAGTAGGTTTGCTTGGTAGCTCATGCGATACAGTGTTGCATTTGTGAGGTGAAGCACTCTGGTATGAATCCCATTTTCCAACACGGTAGAGCATTAACTGTTGGCGACACTCACCAGACATTTGAATTCTGAACCGTGCAATACGTACCTGAAGCAATGCAGGTACCAACGTACTAAAAACATGTAACGGTCACTTATTGAAAGCGAGTTTTAGCTCCACTCACTGGACATTTCTCTTTGAAGCTGCCGCGAACCGTGCAGTGAGGTATCGGTGTTAATGAAATGTCAACTTTAAAGCCCGTTTCCACCGCAGGAACTTTCCCCAGGAACTATAAGGACTTTGGGCCGGTACTCGGTGTGTTTCCACCGCAGGAACCAGGATCTAAATAAAGTACCGGGTAAAAATTTGGCCCTCAAATAGTCCCTGCTCGCGAGGTAATACTTTTTCAAAGGTTAGGAACTTTCGGGAGCGGGACTTGGGCGCTGAACATGCTGATTGGTTGAGTTCACGCAGCATTGTATTTCAACCACCATTTATTCGCATATTTAAAAAATATATATTACTGTTATTGTGTCATGAAATGTGGTTTTAAGAGTATTTCAGGCGAGAATGTAGTTGTTTAAAACTAAAATCTGCTGTTTATTTATAAAGACAGCGTCTGCTTGAAAATTGTACTCCTCCGACTTTGGAGACGTGAGTGCCACGCGATCTCCAGGTGCTCAGTGCTCATGTATCCCACTGAGAGCAGCCTCAACTCGGCTAGTCCTTCTGACATTTGCTGCTGGCTCTGATGTCTCTGTAGTGGTTAAACATGAGATATAATTTGTTTTGGGTAAATCTAACAGGTAATCTTTGGTCTTTATTCTATTATTCTAGTAAAGGTTGGGTATGTATTTTTTCAAAAACACTTTAGAAAACTGAGTCGGGCCGAATACCAAAACAAACTTGTAGCCAATCAGCAGTAAGGGGCGTGTCTACTCATGATGTGGACGAGAGAGCGCTCAGTGCACATGACAGACATTAGCTGAGCCAAGCTGAGCGACAGAAAGATAGAGATGACAGATAAGAAAACAAAAGAGGAAAACGTCTGCAGAACAAAAGAAGGCTTAAATATCGGATCAGCGGAGAGAACTCAAGGAGCGGAAGGCCTGCGATCGGACGCCGAGGTTGCTGTTTCTTCTCGATAGGTGAGTAACATTGGTTTTGCTTTGTTTCACATAACTAATATATGCTGTTAAAACACATATATGCACATTAAAACACACAGTAGGCTACTACCAAAACACATTTGAACTGTATTACGATAGTAACACACATTGCTTTCACTTATTGATGTCATCATACCCTCGGCCAGCTGGCACAGCAGATTCTGCCATAATCGTTGCCTGGGTTGAGTACGTATGTGTGGGGCGGAGCTATTAAAATAGGGGCGAGACCCTTTTGGGGTAGGGGCGTGTTTTGATTTGAAATATCAACATTGGCTGCCAGAAATCACTTACCCCACCTTTAACCTATAAATATGTTAAAATGAAAATAAAAAGAGGCAATGCTGTTTGATATATTTTGTTTCATTGTAATGTATGTATGTTCCCTGAACTACATTTCTGCGTCTATTAATATGTTTATATGAAAACGAAAAGAGGCAGTGGTGTTTGATATCATATTCCTTCTTATTGTAAATACAATGAGGAAAATTGCAGTAGCCAAGGCGAGCTGACTGACGTTATCAAGTACTTTGCTGTTCCATTTGCAGAATTACCAGACTTGCGTCGTCCCGTCCCTGGGAGTTCACACTCCTGAGTCGAACTTGCGAAGTACGAATTACAGAGGATGCAAATACGAAATTTGTGTACTTGGTATTGAGAAATGCACGCAGACCGACGCCACCAGACTATTAGCCTAATCTTCACGGTACTTTAGACCACGATGGAAACGATAATTTTGGTGGAAAAGCGGCTAAACACGTATTTCCAATGAGCCTGGGTTGACTAAAATCAAAAGAGACTGCTTCCACATCATGCACATTTTGTCTGAACTAGTAGCATCATTTTACCTCATTCTTACCTTGTATGTACTTATAAGCAAAGTCATGTTGTCCAGCAGTATGTTTGCTCTGGCCACCAGTTTATCTTCGGCCTTGTCCGTAGGACCTTCACTGGCACTTTTCACCAGAGCTTCTGTAATCTGTAGCTTGTCAGACACAGACTTCCCCAGTTCCTCAAGAACTCTCTTCATTTCCTCCTTCGCCACCTCGAACGTCTGCACCTCGTGGTGCTGGTGAGAGCCCTCCATCAAGCAGTCGGAGCAGAGGAACAGTCGCTCCTGCACACACAGGTACTCCGTGACCTTCAAGTGCACCGGGCACCTCTTCCCATCCCGTTCTGCGGGCAGCTCCACTAAGACGTGTAGTGAGCGGTGCCGTTCCTCGTGTTTTTTGAGATGGCTGGGGCACAGTGACATTTCACAGCGTGTGCAGAATTTCACCGCAGCTAGAGGGTTGTCCAGACACTGGTCACATGGTACTGTAGGGCCTCCTCTCAGTCCGCCACCTGTCGTGGCCACCAGGAACCCATCCACAATACTGCTAAGCTTGAAGTTCTTGGGAAGCGTCTCCAGGCTGCCGTACTCTTCCCTGCATTCCGGGCACCGTTTTGGGGACTTGGGATCTTCTGCGCTGGCAGCCTTTTGTATACAACCCAAGCAATAATTGTGTCCACACGGAAGGGCCACGGGATCACGGTACAGCTGCAAACAGATCGCACAGCTCAACTCCAAAGCTAGACGCTCCTCAGGTTTGCTTTGAGACATGTCTACAGGTACTGAGTGAAAGCACTTCTGTGTGTCGGCTTTGAGAAGCGGTTACTGGTATAGCCTGTTTTGAGCCTGTGCTGCAACATTCCAGGTAAAGACGACATTGCCAAGAAATACAATTGGTTCTGCCGCCACGGTGAGAATGCTTTGTTGTAATGGCATTATGTTTACGGACAAAACAAGAATCTTTAATGGAAAATTGGATAAATGAAACACTGTGGGAATCTATGCATGCTGATTAGGCTTTTTAAAAAACACATCATGTTCTGTGGTCACAACACAATGGTGGACATTCAGATGGTCATTGACAGAAAAAGGAAACCAGAGGAAATTAATAATAATGAAAGCAACTTTTCACAAAGAACATGTGCTATGCTTCTCCATGTTTATAGTAAACACTAATTCCTCCGTGTGGGGGCTCTCTTTGTGCCACATCTGGAAACCTTGAGAGTGCTTCATCCTGTTGCGCTAACCAGAAAAGTTTGGTACTTTTGTCAAGGAAAGGATATGACTGTCTGAAAATGACGTGGTCTAACACAGTCACGCTATGGCCCTTTTGAGAGGGGATCGAAATCCAATACTTCTGATTGTGTTGAAATATTTCAAAACATATTTGGTGAAGAAATTAGATTCAGAGGAACATGATACTTTTATTCCAAAGCTTAATAATCTTAAAGTAAATACTTGTGTGTCTATCAGATTGTCTTGTAAAGATGAATAAATACATTTGCTCAGAAATTTATACCACAATCAGTCCTGTCAGAACAAGGCACAGAAACAACTCAAGTTGGCAAGTGTCAACTGTAAGTGTATGACAAGTCTAGAGCAAATCTCGAGACTCTTTTATCAAACTCTGAACATTGCTCAAGTGTCTCTTAAGGATGAGTCAGACAACTGAAGCTCCCACAGGAAAAGCATCCCATCTGTAGGATATATATTAAATCAAATTCACCGGAAATCTTTTTTTGTAAGCGGCTGTCGTTTGATTTGTGGGAGACGTCCAGGTGTTGTGATCAAAGAGAAAAAACCTCTCACTGTTGTCTTCTTGTCTCATTCAAAAGAATGTGAAGATGTTGCGGGGAATCTTTAAGCAAAGCCCTTTAGATACGAACAAAAGCAGCATTATCGTAGCAGTACACTCTAAAAAATGCTGGGTTAAAAAGGGACAAACCCAGCTATTGGATTGTTTTGACCCAGCGGTTGAGTTCAAAACAACCCAACCGCTGGGTCAAAACAACCCAATAGCTGGGTTTGTCCCTTTTTAACCCAGCGCTGGGTTATATTTAACCCAGCATTTTTTAGAGTGTATATCAGTGCAAATCTACCTATGCAAACCTGTGCATCAGGTTTAATTATAGGCATCATGCTAAATTCCATTTGACATGCGCTCTCGGTTTGAAATGAAAATGAAATGAGTTTCAGTGGAATATTTTCTTTTTCATCACCCACTCACATTCATATCAATCAAAACTTTTACTGCTGTGGAATACAAGTTATCAAAATAACAAGCTGTATTTGAGATAGTTTCGTTTTTGGATTTCTCAGAATCTGCATTTGTTTTGATTTGATATTCATTCATTTTACCAAGGTCCTTATTAAAAATAAAAAATAAAAACTGTTCAGCAATCAGCATCTTGAAATTGGTGTACATTCCTAGTGCATTTTCTTCACAGAATTGGGAGTTAAGGAACAGCTGGGAGCGAAGGCACCAGGCAGAACACCGCTCTCAGTGTCATGCATGTCTGCCATCTTGTGGTCTAACACATATCTGATGCATTACAACACACACTGAATGAATAACTGTTTCTGTAACCATATCTCTTTAATCTGCTGTTTTCTGTTTGACTAGAACTGTTATAGTGGATGACATAAAGACTGAAAGAAATTCTGTATGTGGGGTCCAAAAGTCTGAGACCACTTGTGAAAATGCCTTGCACTCATTTTTAATGTAATAATACTACTACTACTAATAATACAGTTCTTGCAAAATGATATTATCAATGTAACAATAAGTAAAGTTGAGTTTGGAATTTCAGAATACCTTAGTATTTGGTTTGTGACTCCTCTGCTGTAATGACAGCTGTATTTAAGTTGACATGAACAAAACTTGACAATCATGATTTGATAATGATCCAGCGAGCATCTTGTGCTTCAGTGGAAGCGAGAACATCTGCTCGCCTGTGCAAAGAAATGCACATAGGATTTCTAAATATTTCTTCGTGTTTGGTTTATTTTCAGGTTTAAAGTAAAACAAAACCACCACTTCATTATGTGTGTCCAAAGGTTCCCACAAAGTAAAAACTGAAAATTGTGAGTATATTGTGGACCAACTGAGGAAAGCTACACACTAAACTACAGACTCTGTTTAGGGATAGGCACTGAATTAGGGTTAGTCAATAATAAATATCATTGGCTTAATTTCAAGTCATTGGGAGGTCTTTACTATGACTTAAAAAGCAAATAAGTTTTGTGTGAATAAGCCACAGTTATAATAAGGATGGAATTGTAATTCCCATTTAGACCCAGTTGTAACAGAGGTTCAGTATTCAAAGATGCCTTTCCTTTCCTCAGAGCTTGTTAAAGCATCCGTGGGTTGTGCAGGTAATAGGGGACCCTAACCCAGCAATAATGGCTACTTTGAAGTGGAAATGCTATTAAATCAACTTCTGGCTCCCCTCCTCCCACAGGAACAAACATGAGTCCAGCGGATCATGCCTTTCCCCACAACCAACCACACAGTTCTGCCTCTTAAATTTAATTAGGCTGTAATAAAACAATTTGAAACAAAGGTGCACTAGGCACCAATGCATCCAGGGGAACAATGCTGCGTTCATTCTTTGTAGTTTAGCCTGTTTGATGGTGTCTTGTATGTCAGACTTGGTCATTAGAGGTTTGTAAAATGCACTTAAAGGTATAGTTCACCCAAAGTCATCATTTAATCACCCTCACGTCCTTCCAAATCCAAAATTACTTGATTTTGCAGAACACAAAAGAATATATTTTGAATGATGTTGGTTACTATTGACTTCCATTGTATGCACAAAAAACACTGAGACATTTCTCAAATGATCTTCTTTAGTGTTTGACAGAAGAATACGAGCAATATAGGTTTGGAACAACATGAGGGCGAATACATGATTTTATTTTATTTAATTTTTTTAACTGATGGCTGCAACACTAATTGCTCTGATGGTGGGACTCCTCATGGAATTTTCAGGGTCAGTTGACATGATTAATTTTACACTCATTTTAATGTTTGTGTATGTGTTAAATATAATGAATCACTGTAAATTAACATCCAATTGACAGCCCTGTTTTGGGGATATCAGATTGGATAGTTTTTGGTAGTTATTAAATTAGTGCTAGTTCCATTGCATATGTTAAGAGAAAATGTGATTTGCAAAATGCCATATTGTTATTACATTATACAATATTACATATACAATAATTTAGTTAAAAACATGAACCGTTTTTTAATGTGAATAAATCTTCTGTTCTAGCCTTGTGCTAGCTGAGTTGTTGTGTTTATGGCACAGTTGTGCTCATCAGCCTCATTGCTGGAAGATTGAAGTGATGCATTAGTGATGTGACTTAAGAGCAGTAAAGATGAGATATGGTGTGATGGGGTTATTGGAAGAATCCTCCCGCCTGGCGGTTATTTTTGTTCAATAGCATTTACATAAGACATGAATGAAAAGAACCCATCTTGAATCGGGCAGAAACCAGATGCCCATGCTGACATTAAAAGGTCCTTTGGAGACGCAGCTTCAAAACGAATTTAAGGAAATTCCGCGTGTGCGGAACAAAAGCCCAAAGCTATTTATGCAATATCCATCAGAATTTACAGTTCTGTTTAGATCTTTAAAACTTTGCCTGTGCCTTGGGACTTCGCTTTATTTTGATGTTAGGTCAGCTAATAAAGATCAAGTTTATGATGCCTTTGGCATTTCGACTAAAATTTAAGCTGTTTTTAGAATGTATGAGGTCAGAATCAGAGTAAGCGTTAGGATATTTCATTTCATAAAAGTCAGTATTTATGTATACTTATGGATATATGAATAAATGTTCTGTCAACCGCTGATATGATAGTGGACACTTATGCAAACTAAATGCTTTCAAACTAAGGGTTATTCATACATATTGTTCTTAGGTGATTTTGTCAACTAAAAGGTCTGTGAAGATTCTTCAAACTTTCCACAGACTAAATAACAGCAAACAGGTTTGGAATGACATGAGGGTGAGTAAATAATGATGGGATTTTCATTTTTGCACTTTTGCTTTAAAAATAAAACATCCATTTTGTCTTGCGGTAGAGGTCAGGCATAGGTTTCTCATGACCTGGAACTGAATCAGTCTCACCTTTTTCTATGATCCCACCATGACCTCTTGCAGAAACACCTCCATGTTAAGCAGCTGCCCACAGGAAGTGAGTCCTTTGGGGAGGAAATAGCTCCCAGATGTGTGGAGGTGGAGGAGAGAGGTGAGTGAAGGTCAGTCTTGAGGGAAGACAAGGAGAAGGACAACAGATTGTCACTACCTTCATTTTGGGATTGTGTAAGAAAATCACATTTGTAACTTTGATTGAAAACATAATGCTCCAATTCATCTGCTTTACTCTGCACTTTAGCACTTCAGGCACCAATTCTTGCTATTAACTAGTTGCTTATTAGCATGCCTGTTTCTAGCATATTGGCTGTTTATTGGTACTCATAAAGGACATATTAATGCCTTATTCTGTATTATTATTCTGACATATTTTAGATCCCTTAATTAGGGTGACCATATTTTAGTTTTCAAAAAAAGGATGCAGACGGGGGAGGGGAGGGGGTGGCTTGTTTGGTTTGAGGGGGGTTAAGTACCCCGCAAAGTAGTGCAATGGCCATATCCCAAATATCAAAACTCAAAACATGTCATTTCCATTTTTAAAGTCACTGTTATGCAGATTGATCTTAAACACAGCTAAAAGGCTTCCTACCAGTGGTCATCCTTCACAGAACTTAAAGGGGTCATATGATGCAATTTCAAATTGTCCTTTCTCTTTGGAGTGTTACAAGCTGTTCGTGAATAGATAAGATCCCTACAGTTGCAAAGACTAAAGTCTCAAACCCAAAGAGATATTCTTTATAAAAGTGAAGACTTGTCCACACCCTCCTAAAACGCCTCATTTAAACACGCCCCCACATGTCTACGTCACTGTGTGGGAAGATTTGCATAACGCCGCCCAAATGTTCACGCAAAGAAAGAAGGCGTAACTTTTATTCTCGCTGTAGAATTATTGTTGCTGCCGCCGCCGCCGCCATGTCGTGAAGACGCTGTGTGTTTCGTTGTGAAAGCGAAACTACTTTGTTTGGTCTTCCAAAAGAGGACGATATCCGCTTCGTCATGCCCAGAGCTGATCCGTGCTGGTCGCTGAGGGAATACATCAACTTCGCTGTGGATCGCCGGATCGGCTTTCACCGTGGACGAAGCGGAGTCCAGCCCGGGGTCGTCACATGTGGTTGCTGCAAGCCCACCTGCTGCTCCTTCTTCGAATCCGCCGGCCGCCACTCACTCAGCCCGCCAGCCGTTCCTCACTCAAGCCTGCCGTGTGTGACTTTGTGTGTTTCGTTGTGAAAGTGAAACTACTTTGTTTGGTCTTCCAAAAGAGGACACAACTAGAAATCAGTGGTTAAGTTGTATTTACAACACTGTTCCAGAACACTTCAACCCAAATATTCAGATGTGTGCAGCGCATTTTATGGAAGACTGTTTCCTGATCCTGGGAGAGTAGACTACAATGAGTCACAAAGGCTGTTTCTATAAAGTGAGGCAGTTCCAACTTTGCAAGGACAGTTTGGTGCTTCTGACTCACAGTCTGTAAGCACGTTTTTATATATAAAGGATTTACCACTGATGATTCAAACGCGAGCAGTTTTGAGCAGTGTAGAGTAGCACTTGTTGTTTGTCGTTTCTCCGATCACAAATGCAGACATGGTTTTATGTTTACGCGGCGTGATGCGCAACGCAACGCGTAAAAAGACAGTATAAGTCATTGTAATCAGTAATTATGTCCCCACTGGATGCAACAGATGCCTCGTTTATAATGGGTTTTAATGTTTTTGTCTCGTCGCTCCGGCCGGACAGGGCATCACAGTATGGTAAGGGACATAACATTTCCGTCACACGCTTGAGGAATTCGGCCAATCACAACGCACTGGATAGCTGGCCAATCAGCATACACCTCGCTTTTCAGACCGATGAGCTTTGTAAAAATCGATGCATTTCAGAAAGGCGGGGCATAGAGGAGCAACAATAATGTACATTATGTGGAAAATAATGTGTTTTTTTAACCTTAAACCGCATAAACACATTGCATTACACCAAATACACAACATAATGTTCTTTTTAGCAACGTCGTATGACCCCTTTAACATCTACCAGTTTTATCATAGGTAGAATGCAAAATGTTTCAATACAAGCATTTCAGTCAAATGTAATTTATGAAAATTAACCCACTGTTTAAAATAATCCCAATTCCGTGCAAAAAAATGCGGATTTGGCAACCCTGCATCCAACACGAGCTTCATCCAAAGTGATTTAAATACTCAGCATATTGATAGCAGCTCCCTGATGCACGAAATTTACATTCAATATTGGAATGTTTGCGGGAGCAGGCCAGAAATTCAGCGGGAGCGGAATTAAGAAAACAGTCCCGCGCAGGGCTTTAATACAAAAACACACACAATGAATGGCGACTGTAGAAAGCAAAAGCCGAATCCCTGACATTTTGAGCGTTTTAGAAATCCCGACCGGATGCATTTTTTAGGTCCAAAAAGAGGACATGTCCCGGGAAAAGAGGACGTATGGTCACCCTACCTTAATCCACCCAGTATCTAAACTTAACAACTTCCTTACTAACTGTTAATAAGCAGTAAATTAGGAGTTTATTGAGGTAAAAGTCCTAGTTAATAGTGAGAGTTGGTCCCCAAAATCCAAAGTTCTGGCATGAAACTCTATCCAATAGGTCAAACTCAATCTGACATAATGACATCATTATCATATAGTGCAGCTAACTGGTTCTTTTCGTATCAGCAGCCAATGAGCTCGCTGCTCAACATTTAAATACTCAGCTAGTCCTTGCTGCAGCAGTTGCAGCGCTCTTCAGAAACCCTCCACCTTCCCCAGCTCCACCTGTATAGATCTGGTATGGGGTGATTCATGTATGCTATATGGGGGTTATTTCATATATGTTTTATGTGCAACAGCTGTATTTCCTACATGCTCACAGCAGCATGTTGTGGATGTATTGGCAGTAGCAAGTCTCGGTACTTGCAGCAGCAGCGTAGCAGATCTATTCCGCCAAGACCAAACACAATAAAATTGTCATGTACATTACCATGCCAATCCCTCCGAGAGTTGTCAGTCAAATCTCTCTCTTGGACTCAAATATCTTGGACACCTTCCAAAGTATCTTCAAAAACATCTTTGATAGTTTTTCGCAACTCGCAGCTAGGAGATCAATGTTCAAAATGAAAAAAATCCGATGCAGCCAAAGGCCCTACAATGATATTTTCGAAGCCATTGCAAGTGTTTGGCACATTCATCTGATCCCATTATGTTCTCATACCAGCGTTAATTTATAGAGGCTTAACAAGGACGTTTGTTATGTCTGCATTGTCATTGTAGTAGCAACAAACTCACAAACACAGATTGCAATGGTCTTTCATCTATGACCTGACTTTTTCCACACGCTAGCAACAGTGAGGTCATCGCAGCCATATCAAACAAGCCTCGCAGATGTCCACCTTCAGATATGGAAAGACTCATCCCAGGTCGTGTATCGACCACATCTTTCTCTCATGTCGTGTTTGATGGTCCTTTCAAAGCCCGGAATGTTATGCCGTGTTGACGGACGTGTTGTTTAGCGAGGCACAAACTTTTTCGTCCCCGAACGTTCGACGGTGAGGTGGCAACAGGGTGAATGAGAGGCACGAGGGGATCGAGATGAGGAAAGAGAAGAGCGCTGGAGGAGGAGAGCGAGGGGTTTTGAGTGTTAGTGAAACATTATGTCACGGCCTTGACGAGGAAATGAAATGTGCAGCATCAATCAGGCGGTGGGCCAAGATCAAAGCCAGCCCCACACTCTCCCATATGGTTCTGTTTGACCAGTGCTTTGCTTTTTCCCTCTTCGCTTTTTTCTCAGCCTCTCAGTCGCTTTTTTCTTCTTTTCCGAGAGCGGGCCTTTTGTTTTTTCCCCGTCAGAAATTCCTCAACGTTACTGAGGCAACAACGTGGTAGCACGCAAGGTGAGAGGTCTAAGAAAACCAAACCTGCCACAGATTCTCTGGTTCACACTCGTCTTGCCAACATTTCTTCCTTTTTCCTGCACACTCTTTCATGTTTCTCTTTCCTTGTCCTGTTTGTAGCATCATATACTCTGTTACAGTATATTCATTGGTTGATGTCTTATATGTGTGTGCTGGTAATTCAGGGTTGGCATGCATTTGCGCATGTGAAAGATTGTGCAGAAAAATGCATGAAGACACATGGTTTGTATATGGGTCAGTGAGAGTGTCCATGTAAAAACCAAGGAAAAGTCTTACAAATCTAGTTTAAAACATACACCAAATGTTAAAAATGTACTCTTTGTATTTTTGTTTGTTTCCTATGGTTTTGAAAAACTTTCAAAAGAAAAATTTATGTCATGTGGTGTAACCATCAAGTAAAAATTAGCATGTTTTCCTTACACCTTGAATACATGTGCACACATCTTAATTACCTATTATTATTTATAAAAAATATATTTTTCTGTTTTTTTAGTTTTTAACAAATATAATTAATTATTAATATATATATCATAAATATCACAAATTTTTGGGGAGTTGCACCACATGACAATTTAGTACCTGAACTATCTTTGTTTTGTCAAATGTTCTGATATTTTAAAAAAACGTATTAACTCTGACATCTCTACAATATTATTTCCTGTTTTGTTTTTATTCTATTCTACATTTTGATCACACCACATGGGGGGGGGGGGGGGGGGAATAAAAATA